>NW_010390596.1:0-6561 GCF_000710305.1 Buceros rhinoceros silvestris | reverse complement strand
AACACTGGTGAAGTATCGACACTAAATCAGCAAGCTGTAATAATGCAGGTCAGTAATCGAGTATCTTAAGGCTTTTTATTTAGTGAAGATTGAGTTCAACTCATACCACTTGGTTTTTTGGGCATTTGCCTTAATATTGATGATACCCAGAGTTCTCAGCTAAGAAAAACAATGCCTTCAGCCTCAGCTCCTGTTGTTACCCATATCAGTGGAATATAGACTCAGAGCACTAGCCAAAACATGCTCAAAATCAAGAATCTCTCCTAAGTCCTACAGACGCAGTGAATAGTAATGAACAGTCATAGTAATAGTAGCAATAGTAATAGTCATGAAACTATTAAGATTTATAATCATGTTAAACAGTAAAAAAGAAAACCAAAGCAAATGTCCCACTAAATGACAGCAGTTTTCCTTGGAAAAGAACACAGAGCACACAAAAATTAAGTGTTTGGTTCGCTTACTGAACAGGTTGGTTACCCACAAAACCAAACTAGAACAGCTTCTGCTGCCTGATCAGTCAGGAAGGGTTTTGTAGCTGCCCTCCAAAAAACATAAGCTAATCCACTGAGGAGAAAGTCTCTTCTGTTAAGAAAACTCCTGGAAAAACCATTTCCAAGAGAATAACATATTGCACTAATCACTTTGAAACATATGGTTTACCTAAACTACCCTAGCACGGGAACACCGAAACCAGAGAGAAGGTCCAAAAGAGAAAGTTCCACAGTTTTAACTGAACAATCAGTCGTATTGTTTGATAAGCTGATACAGCTACAGTAGAAGAATTATGAAGTGCTATGATTATTACAGAATGTTTTGAAAAGCATTAATCTCTACAGATGCATCACCAAAATTCAGAGACTGCATAAAATAAACTGTAGTGGCACTTTACTAGATATATGACAGCTAATCCCTTAAAATGGAAAGAAAGGCAAAAAACCATGCAAATAAACAGTCAAGTGTGATAAATAGTGTGTGATAAGAACATTACTACACCTTAAACCAGGAACTCATGGAGGAAGCCTATTAGAAGTTTCTGGGAAGTGCAGTACTTTTTTAGAAATTAAAGCTATGACATTCTACTTACCTTAATGACAAATTTGTTGGATGCCATGATAGATCAGTGTATGCTGGTCCTACAAAAATATTAATTAAAAGTGATCAGCGCTAGAAAAAAACTCCACCGAGAAAGATTTCTCTACACTGAGAAAGATTTTTAAAAACAATTACTATTTTTTTTATCCCTGCTGTTCTTCAAACTCTATATTCTGCTTTAAGAAAACCAAGGAAAACTCTTCTTTAAAGCAGAATTACTTAGCCACCTGTGTTGTTTCTTTTGGTGAACCTCCTAACTGTTCAGGCACTTGGCATACAATATGAAATACAAAATCAGAACTATTTTTCAGACCAGTACAGAGAGAAACCCACCTAAGACATTCTCAAGTAGCCTTACAGAGAGCAGCAAACTAAACCTGGAATATTCCTCTAAGAGTGGCTCAACCACTGGCCTCTAAATATACAGCCCCTGGCATTGTTTCAAAAATCCGAATCTTACTATTGATTGTAGTAGTAGAGCATACCTGCTCTACTCAAGAGAGTCCTCAAACCTCTCTACATCAAGTTCATCCCTCCCTATCTTGTAGATAATCCATTTCTACTTGGCTAGAGAGCCCACAACAGCCTCCATGCATCAATGGCCCTACAGAAACCACACCCTGCCCTCTTAACAAGGGCTCAGCAACTCCAAGTAAATCCCAGAACCTGCTTTCAGACCAAGCAGCAGTAAGCGAACTTCAGAACTCGGACATCCACTACCTGCAGTTCTGGTAATCTTTAGTATCAGAGTTTAAAACAGTTCAAGAACAAAGCACAAACTATGGCTTCTGGTGCACCTGGGATGCATATATATACACACACACATATCATGTCTATATAAAATTTTAGGTTACCATAAAGCACCATAAAGCAATGTGACCTGAGCATTACTGCAGTTGCACAAAACTTTGGACACCCTCTTGTTTTGCTTATGCCAAACAGGATTTAGATTGCTCAATTGGGTACACTGAGTGATGGACATTTAGCTGCACAGACCCTAACCCTGCCTCAGACCGCTCCAAGAAACTCGGGAAGCATTAATTCATGCTAGAAGTCAAACACACCTTCCCTTGTGTGAAGAAACTTTCAATTAATTGCTAACATTTCCCCCCCATCCTTCCTCAGAAGGACAATATATCTTACTCAAATAGCTACAAGCTGCAAGTTGGCTTGCAGGCCAACCCTCAAGTCTAGCCCCTTTCCACACTGATTTCAGTTTTTTAACCGCATTTTTTTTTTTTCTCCTCCGAACTGACAAAAATTAGAGTTACAGGACTGGAACTATTGGGGAAGTTCATCATTCTCCACATAAATGGGAGCTAAACATTCAGCTGGCAAAATGTAGATGATTAGCTTAAACTCATTAAAGTCTTTCCAGCTAACCCCACAACATTGGGATTCAGAACAGACATGGAATGGGACCTATGGTACCAAATTAATAGCCACAAAAAATGAAGAATGAAAAATATTAAGATATATTTTATTTTCACACAGGATAGGAACAGGCAACAGACGAGAAAGAGACTCAGACCGACAGAAAACCAGGTGACCAAGGGTCTCAGTACACTGGCAGAAAATGCGGTACCCACCAGTTCAAGCTTCAGAGCCAAGAAAGAAAACAAGTGTCAGTAGCTGCTGCCTGCAATAGATGAACCGCAACAGCATCTATGCTGAGAATAAAGCCGCCTTTCACACTTCAGTTTCCTAAAGGATTAGTCTCTTAAGATGGAGAAATCTGGTCAATTTTGTAAGAGATGGTACAGAAAAATAGGAAGAATGCAGGAAGACGTACTTAAAGTTATTGTCAAATACTGTGATAGAGCTGTCAAAATGTCAGGGTACAAGTCAGGTTGGTGATAGGTGTCTCTGTCAGACACTACACTTACTTCAAAATGCAGTCGTTATCCTTCTTTAACTTCAAAAAAGTGCAAAACAAGATAAAGAGCCACTTTACAACTACCTAGCATAGCACAGATAATTTTCGTCTTCAGATTCAAGAGGAATCATGCTGAGCTAAATAAACCATGCAGTGATTCCATTCCCAACATCCAAACATTGAACCCCAAGATTTCAAAACAACTACGAGAAAATGTAACAACTACAAGAAAATTCCATATATTGGCTCAAGGAAAATTCCTGATTACTTCAACAAACTTTTTTCTATATATTGCATCAATATGCGAACCGTAAGGAACAGACAAGGTAAAAGGATGGTAAACAGTGAGAAGTAAAATGGTTGTTACTGTAACCAGGTTAAAATGAGTTTGAACTGAGGACCATTCTGCAAGTAACTACTGAAAATGAACTTCACTATAGCTAATAAAATGTTTCAACTATGTCCTGAAAAAGCTTCAAGTTGGAGCTTTTATTGGCTGCATGGTACTAGTAAACAGAAATACAGAGTAAACTGAATTTTCAGATAACAGCCATGCAGACAGAAGCTGGAATATCATGTCTTGTGCCACACGACTATCATTCTCCCTAGCACAAAACAGCCCTGAAAACTTTTCCAACTTATTTCAAGAAACACAATGTAAGGAACAGCGCTCTGGACCACTTGGGACATCGTATTTCAATTCAGCCAGGTAGTAAGGAACTGCTCTGTAGAAGTACACATACTAGAACAACTGTAACAGTATTAGTAGGAGATCGAACTCAGGAATTCTTGAAAGACCAGCTGCTACAACAGGTCAGAAGAAAGGAGGCTGCAGGGAAACGTCAGCCACCAATTGAAAACCAACTGTGCTTCTGAGTTCCTTGTAATAGTGTGTAAGACTGTATTCTTGGTGTTTGAGAATCATCAGATTCTCTTTAAAAAAAAGTTTCAGCAGTATTTCAGGATTGGGTTTTTAATTTTGCTTAAAGGTTAGTATTGAGAGTTTTACTAATGACCCCTACCTCCTGCCCCCAACCACAAAAAAAATCAAAAATAGGAAAAACAGTAGGCAAGAAACAGCAGGCAAGAAACAGCAAAAAGAGTGTTAAATGCTGTAGTCTCTTCCCCAGGCAGCTAGAATCATAACCTGAAGTTAGGAAACCTGTAATTACAAACACAGTTCGCTGTGGAGCACACCAGGAACTAAGAGCTCCTACAACAGCAATGACAATTTTGAACAGTTCCATGGAATTATCTCCACCTTGGCATACGGTGGAACACAAGGTACTTTCCCTTAAGCTTCCTGGAATGTAGCTCACCTAGACTGTACATACTTTTTGAGCTGCCTATGGCACACAATCACAATGGTGCTGCAGGCCCATGATCTGAATAATAATAGTTGAGTTGCTAATGTTTTATCATTAATCTTTACAGTAGCGATAATATGAAGAAGAGTTGCAACAAAACATGCCAGAGCATCATCCCTTCTCCAGATGAAGCATATGATGAATCAGCTGAACTTATACTGGCAACTCCAATCTCTTATTCCTAAAAATTTGTCATCCTGAACACTACTGTTGCAGGAAGTCTGTGATGTGAGATGATGTGATGATGATGTGAGAAGGACTGCTGGCAGGCAGAAATCCTCCTCAAATCCAATTCACAAAATAATGGAAGAAAAAAAAAAGATGATGTGCAAGAAAAGTTACCTCTGGTCCAATTTACTCTTCAGGGGAGTACTCTGTCTTTGGGAGTTTGCTGACTACCTCATTCTTTGCATTGAACATATTGATAAAACAAAGGAAATACAGCTGACAGAATGAATGTCAGCAAATCCTTAGAAAACAAACAAACAAAAAAATACACCCAACCTGTGAACCATCAGGAAAGTCACTGAACTGTCACAAATGAAAAAATACCCAGTACTACGACATCAGAAATGAGGAAAACCACTCATCAGCTGTGCAAGAAAAGGAAAGCCAGCAAACCCCCAAATACTTTGCCATCTTCTGTGTTGAAATAAAAAGAAGGCAGATCTATTTGGTAACAAGACTCTCATGGAATACCGTGTCTGCTGCAAACTAAACACGAACCTCTGAGGAAAACTGTACATAAGGAAATACAGAGATAGGCAAATAAGGCAGAAAAACTCCTCTCAGAAACTACATTTATACAGTGAAAGTCTTGATATGATATTTATAGGTTTTCAGCATCTAAACTTTTGACAGCCTGTACAAGAAAACACGATTTAGAATTAAACACATGGGTTCCCTATAGCTCGAGTGAGGCATGCTTCAAGAACAACGTGGCACAATACCTTTCTTTCCCAAATTTGATATTAAGTGGAATGGCACACACTCAGGAGGGGCCAGGAAACTCGGCCTGCCAGTGAGCCAGCTAATGTGTTTTCTGCCAGCTGATGAACAACATCTCACCTTGGCAAAGAAGCAGCTTCCTGGGGCAAGGGAATTTGGAACTCAGCGGCAACGAGGAACGGAGAACTCCTGCTGCACATGCCCGCTAGAAGACACAGCAGCTTCCAACACAACAGCTACAAACTGTTCACGCTTTGGTGCCTTCACCGTCTGTGAGGAGAGACGGGCACCTGAAAAAGGCAGAAACAAAACCCCAAATGCTAATTAAGAAGCTCTCTAGAATAAGCTAATCTTAACTATTTTTGTAGTTCCAAATTAACTGTCTTAACAGAGAAGTTTTCTGAACTTCCAAGTCCCTAGGAATGAGAGCCAAACGCTGTCCAGCCCAGACCCAGCAGCACACATCAGTTTCTGAGCTTGGGATGAACAGTGAAACACGCAGCTACTCATGGATTCAGTGAAGGATTTCTTTTTCTGAAGACATACCAGAATCCCCACATTTTGCAGTTTCAGTATTTTTACTGAATATATAAATATTTTACTGTTGCCAATTTCTCCACTTACCCTTTGGAAACTACTCTTCCAACAAGGTAGTGTATTTCAGGCTCATTGTTATCTGCTCTCCTTCACTCGTGAACTGCCAGTTCACCTTAAAGTTCAACCAGCCATTTTCAGAAATGTTACCCATTCGCCACACAGCCGCTTGGGACCAGAGGAATGAGATTCTGAGGAACACCACAGTACTTATTATGGACAGGTGCTGGCTATTATCTTTTTGCATTGCTGAACACCATCTTTTCAGGAAGTCTGCATTCAGCTGCTCCATCAAATTAAAAGAAAATGTGTAATTTACTCCTTTCTGTATGGAGATAAGGCATTAAAAACTTTCAGCTACAGTTGTAAACTCTGCAGCTATGTACAGAATAAAAAATAAACCCACCCATTACAGTACAAGATATTCCTGACAGCGACTGCAAGAGTAGGGGGAGAAAGGAAGCGAAAGAGCACAGAATAGGTTCAGAATAGAGGACCTAAGGAAAAAAAAAAATGAAGAGTTCAGGCAACCAAGTTTTCTTGTCTTGGTCACGGCAACACTGTCCGCCTGCAAGAAGGCTCAGACCACAGAAGTAACGTGGAGCGACTACAGCAATTAAACAAGGAAGAAAAATCAGGGACACGGATACTTTCGAGCCCGGCCGGGGCTACAGAGAGTCGCCC
>NW_010390595.1:19079-22672 GCF_000710305.1 Buceros rhinoceros silvestris | reverse complement strand
AGGCCGGTGAGTGACCTCCGCCTCTCCCATCCTCACCCTCCCCGGATGCTTTTCCTCCTTGGTGGCACCTTTTCCAGCTTTCCGCCTGTTCTCCCCATCACCACACCCCAATCTCCCGGCTGCATTTTCCCTCTTTCCGGGTGCTCTTCCATGCCCCTCCGCTTGCTCTTCCGCCTTTCCGGCTCCCTTTCCATTTTTCCGCTTGCTTTTCTACTCCCTCCAGCTGGCTGCTCTTCCCTGCCTTCCCCAGCCGCTTTCCCATCCTTCCGGCTGTTTTTTCGTCTTCCCAGGTGCTCTTCCATGCCCCTGCTTGTTTTTCCCCCTTCCCGGCTACTTTCCTCCTGCTTTTCCATCTCCACCCTCCCCAGCTGCCCTTCTATCCCCCCTCCCCCGCCGTGTGCTTTTCTGCCTTCCCAGCTGCTCTTCCATTCCCCTCCACCACCAGCTGCTTTTCCATCTTTCTGCCTGATTTTTCTCTCTCACACACACATATACACACCTCGGCTGCTTTTCCATCTTTCCAGCTATTTCCCCATTCCCTCATCTCCTCACCCCCTTCACCAGCAGCTTTTCTAAGCCACTGGTTGCTTTTCCATCTTTTCTGGCTGTTTCTCCACCACGACCACTTCCCCTGGCTGCTCTGCCATTCCTCTACTGCTTTTCCACCCTTCCAGCTACTTTTCCATCTTTCCAGCTGCTCTTCCACCCCCAGTTGCTTTTCCATCTCTGTGGGTACTCTTCCATGCCCCTAGCTGTTCTTCCATGCCCCCTGCTGCTTTTCTCATCCTTCTTTCCATCCATGCCCTGGTCAAACCTCCTGTTGCATCATCTCGCAGCCTCTCCCCCCCACCCCTTCCATCATCACCTCTGGGTTGTCCCATCCCCAGTGGAAAGCTTTTCTTCCTCCACCTCCTAGATGCACCCTTTTAGTCAGAGCTGCATCCCAGTCCTTCTCCAGTTGCATCCTCCACATCTTCCCTGCATCTCTGTCTTCACCCTCTCCCTGACCCCTTTCTCTCACCAGATCCTCCACCTTGCTCTGAGGACCAAGCTGGTCTCTGCAGCCTGAGATACGAGGGAGGGCACAGTATCTCCCTGCAACCGCCTTCCCCATCCCCGAAGTCCTCAGTCACCCCAGGGTTTCTTGCTCAGCCTCCAGCTCTCTCTTTGCGATCATTGTAGCCAGCTCCTCCTGGCAATCTGCTGCTGCACATTTTTGCTGGATGATGAGTTTTAGCCCTGGGAGGTGAAGAGAGCAGGTGCATTAGGGACAGAGCAAAAAATGAGGATGATGTTGCTAATAATCAGAAAGAATAGGTTAAAAGCGAGCATGAAGGCTGGCACGGTAGCACCAGTGGAAAGCCAAGCTTTTGAAATGTTTGCACCTTGCACGTGACAGAAGCACGAAAGAAAGTGCTCCTTCATTTTGGCACTCATCTAACTCCCATTTCTGGATTCTGTAGCTCGTGCAAGGACACTTTCCCTATACTCTGCCTAATATATCTGTATTTCTGCCACAGCCTGAAGAGGAGGCAGGGAGGGCATCTGCATGTCTCGGGGACTGGGGAACCACTTGGCACCAAAACCCCAGAAACAAGTCCCCCCCACTCTTTTTTGGTCCATGAAAAAGTCATTTTTCCTTGTTAGCAAGATTCTGCTTATACGCGTGCAATGAGAATCCGTTTCTCCTTTCTAGCACCTCATAAATCTTAGTGCTTTTATTATTTTTTCCCCTTTGCTGCTTGCAGTCAGTGGTTGTGTTGCTACACTCCATCCTTCAGAGGAAAACTAAATTCTAAGATCCCTCCTCCCTTAAATGACCAGAAATGTCCAAACTCCCTTAAAACCAGCCAGAAACAGCAAAGCTGAGCTTGATTTCTGAAGGGGAGCTAAAATGGGTGGGGGTTAGGAGGGGACCTGCACAGGGAGTGAGGGTGAAGCCAGGAGCTGCGTTCCTGCCGTTGGATCCCAGGAAGCTGGGCAATAAGCCACTGGCAGCAGAGCTATGTGAAGTATCCTGGAGCACGCCATCCCCGGTGTTTATTTGCTCTGTGTGTGTGTGTGCACGGCCAAGGGCAGGCGGTGTGGTTGGGAAGGCAAACCTATACCGCTGAAACCCATCAGCGGCTGGGAGAGCGGGGCTGATCCTCGTACCCGTGTCGAGGGTACCCCATCCAGAACAAGGGCGCCTGAAGAAGCTTTGGTGCTTGGCTCCCGGCGTGAGTCTCCTTCTGTTCCACCTGCTTTGCTCTTCCCAAAGAAACTGGTCCTTCAGCAGGTGCTTTGCGTGAAAACTTTGGCCGGCCCCCTTGTAACGTTGCTGGGTTTGATTTTCTCAGGATAGGGAGCACCCGTTAAATGAACAGGGAGAGGGATAGGACAGAGTTTGCAGGTTTATTGCAAAACCAACCCCCTGGCACTACCTGCACTTCCAGTTTGGACTCCTCGAGTGCCGCAGGGGGCTCTTTTCGAAAGGTTTTGGTCGCAGCCAGGAGATGAGCCTGGATCAGAAAGGCTGCTGCAAGAAGCTATGGGAGACCAGCAGGCTACTCTTGAGATTGGTGTGATCGCAAAAAAAGAAATAAAAAATAAATCAGAAATTCCTGAGCATGGGAGAGGGGGAAAAAACTCTCTTGGCATTCGACTGGTAGCGTGTGAGAACAAAGTATATTTTCATAGGCGGGTTTCTAAGCAACAGGGCAAGGAAAGAAATTAAGTTTGACTTGAACTTTCTGGCCTCTGCCAGTTTGGCCAGCAGCGGAGGGACCGTGTGCTGGGGAAGCTGGCCTGGCCCTCCCATCTATCAATGACCAAAATTGGCCCTGAGCTGCGAACCACTGAGAAAGAATCAGCACTCTACAAAATAAACTATGTGACAGCGGCAAGGACTAGATCAAACCACATTTCTATCTATTTCTGCTCTTGTGCTGGCTGCGTTTACAATCACAGATGCTTTCCTCCTTATAGCTGAAGTGGAGACGCAACATGGTATTGCAAGAGCCCAAGCCTAGGAGGCAGGGCTTGGCTCTCCTGTAGACCAGATGTCTTGCCTGGGGACAAGATGCTCCTGGGTACCGCACCTCAGTTTCCTCATCTGCAAGCTGGGCACAGCGATACTGAGAAATGCTGGAGTTACTGGGCAGAGTGTGCTACTGCTTTGCTGAGAGGTTGGAAATGAAAGCAGGTGTGGGATTAAAGGGCTTTGGTAAGGCTCGTTTTAAGTAGAAGGATGTGTAGGTACTGATAGGCTGGTCTCTGTAGTCCTTCCTGGCACAACAGCCAGACACTGTCCTTTAGCAAAAGCCAAACATTACGGCTGTAATTGACTTCCTGGTAAAAAACCATGAATGAGCTTCGTTTATGGCACAGGCTGCAGGATTCTGGGTTTTCTCTGTTTTGTTTAGGTTTCCTTTGAAATACACCACCTCTTTCCATTTTTCTCCCCCATGCTCCGGCCAGACTTCCTCCTGCTGAGACAGCAAGGTCAGGCCAAGTGCCGGGGAGTGGAGGGCACAGATTGGAGCCTGCTGCCCTAAAAAGGCTCATGGAAAAACAAAGGTTGTCAAATATTTCCTTCTTCTCTCTCATTCCTG
>NW_010390595.1:3591-18957 GCF_000710305.1 Buceros rhinoceros silvestris | reverse complement strand
AAGCGAGCAAGACTTGGCAAGTTTCCTCACAAAACCATGAGCCAATGATAACCAGGAGGGGAAAGGGAGGGGAGTTTGCAGAATTAGCCCTAAGAAAAACATCTTTGCTGTGTCAGCTGGAAGTAGGCGGAGGAGGAGTGCTGCTGAGCCCAAGTTTCCTGCAGCTCATGTTCAGTGCAGTCCTTTATACTTTCCCGACACATTCCCCCCCACCTCTGCGTTTCTCCTTCCTGTGCTCTTCTGCTCCCTGTTAAGGCGTGCAGAGCATCAGGAGTGAGCGATGGGGATGTGGCAGGGCAGGTAGGCACAGGGCGTGCCAAGGTCTGGGACAAGGGTTAGGGCAGGGATCGCAGGAGTGGGGCACTTGGGACACACCGGCTTGTGAAGGTGTGTTGCTCAGGGAGGGACCCAGTGTGGCAGGTCCTTTGTGCAAAGCGGCTCCCAAGCTGTCTAGCAACAGGCCTGCAAAGCCTCAGATCTGAAACGGGAACATCTCCGTTTTTCTTTTGATCTGAAGTTTCAACCACAATATATTAAAAAAAAGAAAAAAAAGATGATTAAATCCATCAGGTGCCAGCAAGAGAGCTGGGATTCTGCTGTGTGTATGTACAGGCTAAGGAGGGATAGGGTGGATCAAACAGGAAAGGAGGTACCTTGGCTGGAAAGATTTTTCAGCGTCCTGGTTTCTAAGGAAGGAGGGAGAATATTAAGTAGTTGATACAAACGAAATTCCTTCTGGGTGCCAGCAGAGTTCACTGGAGAAAAGACGTGGCTCTGTGCGTGCGTGTATGCATGCATGAGTGATAGAGCTGGACTTGAGCTGCCACGCAGTGCTGTCAGCCTGGACCCACTCCAGGTGAAGGAAGGAAGCCCCTCCAGAACCTGCACCGCCTCAGTGGGGAACAGGGGCTGGCCTTAAATGGGACCCTCTGGAAACGTGAGGGATGCTGGAGAAAGGCTGTGTGCTTCCTCATGTCGATATGTAAGCACCAGCATCCTGCACCCAGATGTCCATCACAGCTTTGGCACGTTGGTGGCATGAGCACTGTGGTGTGTGACTGGAAATGTTTGCATGACTGCAGCGTGAGGTGTCCTGCCAGGCTTGAAGAGAGGGGTAGGAGAGCTCCGGTACGTTTTGTGCCAGCTTCAGGACAGCCCCTGGTTTCCTTTAGTCTCGTAGTTTGGCACACATATGTCAGGGCAGCCGGGGAGGAAGGAGAGGAGGAGAAGCAGCAAGTGGGTGCTGCCTCACGCAGAGCGTGGTGCTCTGCTTCCTCCTAACGTCCACTGGAAGTTTTACCCATGCTGGATCAAAAGGCTTTGCAGATGTAGGAGTAGCCCTGCAAGTTGTTATAGCAGTGGTGGTTCCCAGCGTTCTTCTCAAACTGGAAAGCCTGGGAGCAGTCTGGGAAGGGGGGCAGGAACCTCAGCCCCTCTGGGACTTATTCTCCTCAGCTTAGAGGGACGAACAGCTAAGAACAGTTACAGCTCATTTCACCTGTGCCAAGTCACAGAGGAGATGAAAGGGCCAATGGCACAGCAAGTCCTGCCTATTTTACTTGACAAGCAAATTAAAAGGTCAGTAAAAGCAGAATTTGGCTGGAACACACCTGCCCCTCGATGTGGGCTGCAGAGCAGCAGCATTAATATGCACAAGGAAGATCTGCATGTGAGCATACGCACACACATACCTGTGTTCACACGCCCACACGTGCCTACACAAACGTTTAATGTGTGCAAACACACACAGGGAGCATTTCTGTCTCTGGGGCAGAATGGTTTCTGGGCAGTGCACACAAACCTCTCTTAGGTGCAGTGGTTCTGCTTATGACTGGCACATCGATATTTTGCCACCAAGATCAGATCTTGGCATACAGACCGGCTTACCCTATCCTCCCACTGAGGGCTGAGAAACGAGGTGCAGCAGGTGAGCATATCAAACAAGGGGAGGCAAGGAAGGAGATAGAGGCAAGATACTCCTCCCAGCCAGGTGTGTGGATCCAAACTCACCCCCTGTGTTTGGAGGTGGTTTGTATTTTCTGGGTGGTCTAAGTCTACTTTAGTTAAATACCCCATGAGATATCCCAGGGAAGGTGCAGGTAGGTTGTGGATTGCAGAGGGCAGCCGATTCTCCTGCCACATGCCAGGGCTGGAGGACCCGTGTGGGGAGCAGTGGTACCTGGTGTCATTGGCAGAGGAGAAGGTGCCAGGGGCACCGAGTGCTCTGGGACCCTGCAAACTTCTCTTTGCCCAGGCAGCAACAACTGGCCTTTGGGAAAGCGGGAAGGAAGACCTGAACTGGGAAAAGATGGTAAATTTGCTGAAAGGTATTTGCAAGGTAAGGGCAGGAGAAACAACCTCCAGCACTGAGGAGGAGGAAGCAGCAGGAAGATATCATACATGCAGAGATCAAAGATGATCCAAAGAGCTTGGCTTGGGTGAAGTCACTGGCAGCCAGCATGCTAACCACCTAGTCATTTGTAAGGAGAGTTTTTACAGGTAAGAAGATAGATATTATCGGTTTATCCTCAGGACAGGTGTAGTCAAAAGCACAAGGAGGCTCTGCATGTGAGGAGAAGAGGGAATCCTAGCTCTTGGCCGGTGATACCCCCAGGCCCATTTAGCAAGAGCCTGTCTCCCGGGGGCAATGTGCAAGGCTGCCTGGGGGTCACAGAGTGGGGTGGCAGCTGTGCCAGCCCCCCCAGACCCTGGGGCTGCCCCTTGGAGATCACTGGGTGTGGGTCATGCTTGATGCCTCTGCCCATCGGGGAAGGGTCACGTTGCATCCAGTGATGAAGGAATAAAATCCGCCATCCTCTTACCACTCAACCCCCACAAGACACCCTCTATTCCTTCAGCTGTGTAGCCACAGCAACTCTCAGTAAGGTGGTTTTTTTGAGGTGGCTCTTTGATGCTAATGATCTGGGGGGCCCCTTAGTGTTCATCAATTCACGGATCACAGTTAATCTCAGCAGAAGCCAGCGTAATGTTTGCAGAAGTTTGGGACTCCTGGTGTTTTGATATGGGCAAATTTGCTCTCGAGGAAGCAATTTCTCAGCATGTTTTGGTGGATCTCCTGTCTGTTTATGGCATTTCCAGGACAAGAGCATCTATTGCCCATCAGTCCATGTCTTTTAACCATCACCTGCTGGCTGGGAGATCACACCTGCCTTAAGCCATGCCTGCAGGAGGGTTTGAGTCTCCTTGGCTGCAGAGAGAGTCTGATCAACAAACTAAACCTTGAGGAGCCATCTTAAATTTGTACCTATGGAGTCAGTGGGCACTTCTTGTGTGTCTATGCATAAAGCCTTGCTCTCACTATTGCCCTCATTCTGCAGACCCCTCTGATATTCCCATAATTTTTCGTTGTGCTTCCACCCTTTTGGCAGTACCTCTTTCACACAGAATGTGGAAATGGGGTGTCAATACCCCTCACAGCAAACTGGCACATTGTTCCCTATTAGCCTGCCAGCACTTGATCCTGCAAGATGTTGAGCACCTTTTCGCTAGGTGCAAAGCATCACAGGCTCTCAGGCACTTAATCCCCTCCATGGGAACCAGTTACCTCAGTCCTGGAAGGACTGTGAGGCCAAAGACAAAGACACTGTTAGTTTGAGTAGGATTGGAAAGCTCTTAGCAGCTGCCTGCCTTGAGGGCTGTTACTGCAGTTTGGTTTGTTTGCTTGTTGGATGGATACAGCTGGCTCACTGATGGAGATAATTGTTATGTTGATGGAGATAACTGGTCTGGTTGCTGTTTAAGGGCAAGAAGGTAATCCTTACAGATACTTAAGGAAATGATCCCCTAGCCAAACAAGGAGGGAATGTATTATAAAGGCAACTTTGTGGGAAAAGTTGGCCAATAGTCATTATTCTTTTTGTAGAAAACCAGTAGAAATGTTTTCTTTTTCCAAATTCAGATGGAATTCATCTTCTGAAGACAATTAACTCAACAGACTCATTTATTATTCATGCTTAAGAAATCAGATGTTATGCATTGGACTAATGATGAAAATCTAGTAATTAAATAAGTCAGGGAACAGTTATGGAAGCTGGCTTTCACTTTTTAATTTAAAGGAGATGCTGGAGAAGAAAAAAAGTTTTATTAGAGAGGGACAGCATGTCTTAAACCTTTCCAGCACTCATTTATGGTGCTGCCACAGCCACACGTACGTCTTGATACACCTTTATAATGCCTAAACACGAAGTGACATAGAGTCACTTTGCTTTCACTCGTGAATCCTGCTTTCCTGAAGAAATAGCTGAAATGGGTGAAATTTTACGGCATCATTTCATAACCATTTCAGTGTTCAGTGTTCAGGTATTTCGTAGTAGCAGAGGTGGCGTGTGGTTGCAGGAAAAACAATGAAGTGCAACAGGCATTTTATCATTCTAAAAAGGCTCCAGACCCGTGTCAAAGGGTGATCAGTTGACTCTCTTGGAGTTTCAGACCCCCAAATGGAGGTCTGCTCCCTTTGCTCCATCAAGGGCCCCATGATACCTTTTTTAACTTTGAGAAACATCTTCGCACTGTGTTGGACCAAAGGGAATTGGTTGGTGTACGCAGTGGTACAGTGCAGGGAGGGAAGCGGCTGGGACAGGCAAGAGTCATCCGTCAGGATCAAGCTGGGGCAAGTTTCTGCTTATTAATATTGTCAGAGTGTGAACATCAAGCTTCTGGTGCTCTTTTGTGGTAATACTTAGGTGGAATGAGTGATTAAGTAATGGCCAGCCCTACTCCAGGCAAAGGCTTTCTGAGAGAAGGAGCTATTAAGAAAGAAAGGAGTCCCGAGGGCAGAGGTCGAAATCTTATTGCTTGGAGCTCATAAAAGTCAGGTTGGATGGTGCGGGTGATGATGTGTCACCTGCTGCTGACACAGAGATGAGCAACGGATGATCTCACAGATCTTTTTCATCTGGTTTATGACAGAGTTGCAAAACTCAGGTTGAAGACCTAGAAATTAATCCAAGCTAGGCTGGAGGTGGCGATCACCTGCACGCCTGAAATACTGGTGGTGTCAGACCAGTTCTCGTCCAGCACCTGACACAGGTGCATCTCCAGACACCATCTGATGTGCCTTCTCCTCTCTCTGGGGCAGGCAAAGGGTTTGGCTTTCTTGGCTTTTCCAGTTGCCATCTGCTGTTGAGGCTTACAGACACCCCCAGTAACATAAGCGAGGCTGGATCTTGTGATGCGGGCCACCAGCCTGCAGTGGGAGCAGCCTCCCTCAGATTCAGTGCCAGTAGGCCAGTTGTTAAAAGCTTCTGCTTAGTATAAAACTAAATCGGATTCAAAATGCTGGCTAAAAGACAAAAGCCACCTTTATCCATAAGCAGGCCAGAGAGCTGAGCATAAACTGCAGTAGCCTCATCTCTGGTAGGACAAGCTCTACTTGGGACCATCTCCTTTAATATAGATGCTTCCTCTCCACTGCACGTTGTTCTTAGAGTAAATCGCTAAGTGACTTCACAAGTGACATCCCAGCTTCTGATGACCACCAGCAACAACCTTCCTGGTTATGGTTCTCTTTCTAAGACCCTCTTAACACTTGGCTCTACTATGATGTGTCATATTTTGACTTCAGTGATCAAAATACTATCAGCATTCTGGCAGCATCCTATTTGCAAGTCCAGGTGTTTTGACATCTCATGTATAGTGACACCCGCCTTCAGCTTTGTCTTGGAGACAGGCCCCACATAGTCCAAGCAGCCAAAGCTACCCACTCTTCCTCCTTCATGACATTTCCTCCACCACTGGTGTTGAGCTACCTCTACCCAGAAAAGTCCTCTGTCCTCTTCTTTCTCATACAATAGTGATACTTGATGGATGCTATGAGGCTTCTCTTCCAACACATCACACCTCCTTCATTCCTAAAGGCACAGTGAGATATTTTTTTTTAGGTGATACCTGGTGGTCAGATGAGCAGTTCACACCCTTTTGTTTTCATTCAGAACATCTGAAAGTATGTTTGTTTTCCAGAAAGGGTTTTCCTGTCTTTTAGCCATGGATAAACCTCACGAGAAGTTGATGGTAAACAATTAAAGAAGGCTTGTCAGGAGATACTTTAGATTTTCCTCACCTTTACTGTCAGTTAGGCAGAGACTGTCATGCAACCTTCTTCCCTGAGTTTTCCTTCTTTACTCTTTTCTGCTGTTAGTTCCTTTAGCAGTCTGGTGGGTTTTTTGCTGCTTTTATTACAACAGATGGAATCTGCTGCTAGGGTGGCTTTGCTGGAAAAGATGCAAAACTAAGAAAGACTGAATGATTTCATCCTTTCCAGGAAGGAAAAATATGTTTTGGTCACTCTGATATTGAAAGACAATTTATTTAGATTTCTCTGGGTCATTCTTTAATTCAGCTCTCAGCTGCTTCTGCAGTTTCGGCATGTGGAATAGGGAACATCTGTAGTCCCTAGATGATACGAAAGAAATATGTTTTATCTTCCTATCATCACTGCATCAGCAACAGGAGCTTCTTGATGTAGATCTAATCCTGAAATACTTCCTTCTTTTCCACTTCCAGTTCAGTTCCCTGGAAGATAACCTTGTATAGGAAATGTCAGGCTGGTACAAGCAGCTCTCTAGAAACAGATTGCCTGCAATTTTGCAAGATGGTGCACATCAGCATCATTTAATTGTAATGGATGGACATTTGTTCATCATCTTACCAGACAGAGGAACTCTGGAAAGCTTCCCAACTCTTCCATTGATTAGACGTTTTGGGTTCTCTCTTGCACTGAAATGGTTGTTGCTGGGAACCCCAAGTCTCTGGCCACACTGCCTGTCTACCACAGGCCTAGACCTTCACCTGAACTTGGTGTATCTTGTATATGCATTGCTAGCTCCCAAGCCTTTGCTGAGAACTGATTGTAGCCAGATTTTGGAGTTCTCTGGAGAGAGACAGATCTAAACACAACAGCGAGTCCCTGTCCTTGCTTGTACATCCCAGATCAGAACCAGCCCAGCTCTCCAGCTCATGCCCGAGATTGGCTTCTCCAGCACAGCACAGATGCTTGGAGCCAGCTGAACTAACAGCTGGCAACATGCAGAGAAGGAGCATACTTCATGGAGCTCCTCATCTCTAAACCCTTTTTTCTCCCTGCTCTGGAGAGTTGCTCCCAGGCAGTTTTATTTCGTGGCTGTAGCAAAGAAGGGCAGCTCAGGAAAGCATCATTTGGCACACAGCAATGCAGACCCTTCCTTATGGTTCAAGTTCCTATAGCCATACCTCTCCTACCTCCATGGCACTTGCTGGCACTGCGGAGAAGCGGTGCTGACCCACAGATCCGTCCCTACAGACAGGCCCTGCACTTCCAGAGCAGACCAAAACATGAACTGGTTCCCTTGAGAGCTCCTTTCCCACATAATGAGCTGCATTTCTCCTCCATCCAGCTCTGTATGAGGACAATGAGGTCATCAGGACGATGATCTCCCTTTCCCATGAATCCTGTGTGAACCTGGGGGCAGCCCAAGCACCTGATATTCACGCTCTGCAGGTGAGCCCTAGCTGATGCAGCAGAATCTGCATCCGCAGGTTTCTGCTGAGGAGACAAACATCTCCTGAGAAAGAGCTAGTCTTACAAACTAGTTCTGCAAAGCCCGAACAATGACAGGGAAAAAAAAAAAATAAGCCACGTTCCTCTGCCATCCATCTCCCTCTCTGAGGTTTTTCGTGTATTCCTGAGTTGTTCCCAAGCATCCTACTGGGCCTTGGTTTAATAAAATGGCGATAAGTCGTAACCTAGCATCGAGTCCTTCCAGTTCTCTGGCTGCTTTTCCATTTCTTCTCTAGCTTGGTCTCACTGATCCATATCCTCCCCTTTAAAGGTTTCTCTGTGGGACAAGAGAGTGAGGTCCCAGCAACTTTCACCATGCAGTCACAGGGTTTTAAGGTACTAGGATAACACAGACATCTTTTCCAAAAGCTTGTGTGGCTTTTGGGCCATGGACCATTTGGATTCTAATCATATGACTTTGGTAGGGGACTGGCCATGGTGGGCAGAGTGGATGTTTTTGTGGGTGCTCCACAATGCTTTGACTGCTAAAGACTTCCTTCCATACTCTGCAAATCACAAAGGCGATTTGCTACCTTCTGCAGCAAATTTTCCGGTGAAGGATATAGGGTCTGGGTTTTCTTACCACTGTTGCTGTGCCTGTAGAACAGTTTGGCACTGCTGCCCTTGACAGCTGCACCACTAGCTGTGAGAGGAACAGGACTGAAGGGGTGGTGGGATATATCTTTCTTAACTTCAGGACTTACCTCCAGGCCTAAGTGAGACCATTGGAGTGACAGGAGGAGAGATTGGAGCCTCCAGAGATTTGTTGTTCCACCCTAAAATCAGCGCCCAAGCCAAATGATGGAGCTGGTCACTATTTGGAGGGTGCAGCATCTCTGCAATGAGTTAGACATGCAGCTGAGCCATCCAGCAAAGCCCCAGCACCTCTGTGTTAGCGGACAGGTGTTATTTGACACAGACCTGTCGTAAATGCCTGTTGCATGTGGCTGGGACTTGGGGGAGGTGGGGTGGCAGTCCAAACAGGGCTGCTATTTTTCTGTTCTACTAAGTGTGTGGTGTCTCCTCCCAGTCTCTCATGGCCTGCAAGCATCACTAGCGTGCTCCTTTGTCCGTCCCCACTAGACTGGCCACGCCAGCCTGCCGTCCCGTCCTCACCAAAGCACAAAAGTTCATCGAAAGTCCAAGGCACATTGCATCTGGCTCTCCAGCAGCTAACGCCCTGGGCTAGCAGAGGTACTGGCCAGAGCCTGCATCCTCGGCTCTGGCTGCTCCTCCTCTGGTGGGTGCCAGACGGCCTCTGGATGAGCGGCCTCCTGAGATCACTGCCTGACTTCACCGGGGCGGTGGTCTGGGGCAGTGACCCTGGCCCTGGGCATCATGCCCAAGCCAGCTCCACTGCCCACCCCCGTGGGGCTGTGAAGAGGGGCTAGGGATCGTTCACCTCCACGCTGGGAGGTTGTGCCTGTGATAGGAACATAAGTGAGCTGCTTTTGATTAGGGTGGCGAAAGCTCCTTTCTGTCTGGGCTGATCCCAGCAGCCTCCAGGGAGCCCAGGAATGCTTTTGCTCAGTTGTGCTCTCCAGCTGTCAAAGGGCACAAGATGAGATGAACCTCCTCACTCTGCAACCCTTCCCTGCCCACATTATCTCTTCCCTGCCTGCATTTCAGGAATACAAGCACAGTGGCTGTCCCGTGTGCTGACTGGGAGGGAGAGTTTTTTATTTTTCTGTCATGGTCACAGGTGCAAGTCCAGGCTGAGGAGGAACTTGCCTGCCCATTGCAGGAGGTGTCGGTGAAGGTCAGGGCCCCCCTCTGCTGGAGTGGGGACAAGCGGGGTGTGCGTCTGGGGGAAATGCACGATAGGGGTTTTTAGCAGCCAGGGACCTGAGGACAGACTTCCTGTATAAGACCCAGTTTGAAGAAAAACAGGTCCCTCTCTAATGTGATTTGCAAGTGCAAAAGATGTTTTCAGGGACAGCACTGACCTTGCTCCTCTCCCAGACACAGAGAGCACAGGGAAGCTGCTTTGCATTGCCTAGCAAGAACCAGTACCAGAAAATATGAAGGAGGAAGAAGAAATGGGAGGGTCCTGTCCCTCTGGCAGGTACAGACAACCTGATTTCAGCAATCATTACCTCTGCCTGCATGTGTGTGTAAAGTCCAGCAGGAAAACATAAGAAGCTGGCATGGGGCTGGGCAGACAATGGCGTCACTGTAGATAGGACTCAGCAGGTTTTTGTGCTGGGGAGCTATTGTTATGCGTGCAACTTGGAGGGAGTGTCAGATCTGGCTCTGATAAGTCAGGGTCCTGATCGGTGGGAACTGAAGAAAAATACCTCCCTCTCTCCCCCAGACTCTCGTGTAAATTGTTCCCTTCTCTGTCACCAGCATCGGGCTGCCTAGGTGTCTGGTCTCAAAATGTTGTCTCTCCTCCCCAAAAGAAAGCCGAGGTGTCAGAGAACACCCAGATAGGTTTGGGAGATGCCTCGCTGTTGTAAGTGGTAATGGGATAGAAATCGGAGTCCTCCAAACACAGCTGCCACTGAGGCCCAAAATCACAAGGAGCCCACTGGAAACACAGAGTGGGGAGTCACTTGTGAAGTCCTGCACCTGAGGGTATTCCCCTTGTGGGAATGCTGAAAAGTAGCTCTTCATCCTGCGGGTAAGTCCTCCTCTGGTAGAGGGCAGAGACATTATGCACTGTTGCACTCTGCTGTTCAGTGTGAGACCCTTGCTGCTCCCTACGCAGTGATGCTTCCGCCCTGGGTAACGTAAGCGTAATTTCCATCTTGCAAGGAGCACCTCTGAACACAGATGGCCAAGTCTGGGGGCAAAGGAAGGACTGGACAAATTCTCAAGGTCTCCACCGGTGACATTTGCTGTTGTTCCTAGGCTAGAGTTTTAACTGAGATCCCCTTTAAGTCTTTCCCAACACCTTCCTGCTTAAGTGGTGTATTATCCTAGTGCTCACGCTGAAAGTAATAATGGTAATAATTGAGTGGACTTTTCAGCAGGGCTGTGGTATGGCTGTGCTTGTCCTTCTTAGGAACATTTTTTGGGTGTTTGAACAGGACAGCAAGTCCTCTAGCAGTGGGGCGTGGATGTAACGAGCACGGATCATTAGCAGCAGCGGTCAATAGATACTTTTCCTACCTTCCTGCCAGAAACCGATGAAACTGTGTTATGAAAATTCAAGCCTTCTAGCCATTTGGAACAAGTTTCCTGTGCCTGTCTGTAAAATGTCAGCAAGCAGGGAGGTGGTGCTCCCACACACCCCACACCCACGTGTGTATACACACACCCACCCCGTGGAGACCACACACATGTCCAAAATGTCTGGAGCACAGAAGCACCCAGGCTGGGTTTTGGCCCGGGTGCAGGAAGGTGTATGGGCTGCTCTAGGTGATGTCAAGGACAGCAGGCAGCCAGACAAGCAATTTGCAGATTCCCAGAAACTGTGCCTGGTATTTTGCTACTCCTTGTCGCTTCTGTAAGGGCAGGGTGAAAGGGTTGGAAAAGGCTCCTGCTAAGGAGCTCCCTCTGGCCAGCCTGGAGCATGGAGAGGGCAGTAAACCCTCAGTCTAGGGGCAGACGACAGCTGACTCCCTGCTGTGGGTATTTTCTGCCTCTCAGGGCTCACAGAAGCCTATATGAATTAGAACATCAACAACATATAGTCTGTATGGCCTGACTTGTGTCAGGAGCATCTCTGAATGCTCCCCTCTCTTTCTCTGGGTTCTCCATGGGCAGCACAGCATCAGACCAGACACAAAGCCGTGGTGTGGTTCTGAGTTGAATTCAGTCTCCTGCTTTGACTGTAGGGTCAACAGCCCAGGTCTCACCTCCAGGTTAGCCAGGTATCCTTGACTTGGGGAGCAATGTCATTCTTCTGTGTGTCCACTGAGCCTGGGACCTGTGCTGAGAGGTCATCTCCTCCTGAGGAGTAATGAAAAGGGATGGAGATGTGAAAGCTACGAGCTGCCATGAGCCAGCCTGGGGTGGCAGATGGAGGTTTAACAAATGATCTGGTGGGTGAGGATGGGCAGGTGGGTGCAGGGGCTTTGGAGAAGCTGGTGTGGGTGTCAATTCCTGGCTGCAAAAGGTTGTTGCAGGTTGATGTGAATGAACCAGCTAGGAGGCAAAGGGAGGGACTGTGTGGGTGCTGCCTGCCCCGGCTCAGCCTTTTTCTCTCTCTGTTGGCACTGGGAAGGTCCCTCACCAGCTGCCCAGAGTTTGTCAGGAGTTTGTGTGTCAAAGACCTCTGCTCTTCAGTTTGTCAAAATTGTCTTGTTAGTATGAAATTAGTGAAGAGGTAGTCAAATGCAGGAGCAGGGACTGCTTCAGCTTTGTTGCTGGAGGAAATTAAGCTATAAAAACCATCAGTGAGTGGAGGAAAGGGATCCCTCCAAGGCACCCATGGGGTTCTCACTGGGAAATAAAGACCCAAACTAGGCACCACTGCTGAGCAGCAGACAGAGGAGTTCTACCACAGCCATCCATTGTCGTGTCACTACTTGAGCAGGGACCAGTGCCTGCCAGGGAGGGCAAAGGGAGTCAGTTCCAGGCGCTTTTTCAGCCCTGCAGGAAGCGCTGGACTTGGGCTGGGAACTGGGCAGCTTTCAGTGCACATCTCAACTCCCTCTGCAGACCACTGGGCTCCTGTGGCTCCCACCCCCCTTGCCAAAAGGGCTCCAGGTTAGTCCCCAGCTGCCAGCCCACTCTGGCTGGCTGGCGGCTTGCAGGAAGCAGGGAAATAAGGTGTCTGCAGAGCCTGAAGCTGCTGACCATACGAGCAGGATGAGCCACTGCAAACACCCGTTGCACCACGAGTCCTGGGGACTGGACATCCCGTGCTGTTTTTCTGACTGAATCCTCACTGCCTTGTCCCATTTGTTTGTTTTATTGGCCCAGGGAGCTGTGCGTCTCATATTTGTTATTGCAGAGGTAATGAGCTGTGCCCCTCTTGTGTGCACTGGCAGGGTTGCCTGCGCGGGTGTGAATCCTTCCCTCCCCTTCATTACCGTAGGGCAGCTCAGGGGAATGCCCTGGCTCTGCCGGGTCTGGCCCTGGCAGTCTGTGCCAGAGGGGATTCCTGGGACAGATCACAGCGTGTTTCATTGCTGTAGAAGAGCTTAGTCACCGCGGATGTCTCCAGTCTCCTTTCAGACCTTGGACTGCCACAATATCTTTGTGGCAAAGGATGCTCTTCTACTGCACCTTGCACAGTGTCATTTCCTGTGGGACAAGATCATTCCTGATGTAATCCATTTCTTCCCCATTCCTTGTCTGTCATCCCCTTAGAGTAGAGGAGCCCCAACCTGGGGGGGTCTTTGAGTCCTGCAGCAGGAAAGAAACTACAAACATAAAAGCATCATTGAGCAAAATGGTGAGAGAATCCCGTCCTGGGGATACATGCGAGTCCGGGGATGGTGCACGGGGTTATTTTCGTTGCTGTGGGCAGTTAGGAGGGTGCCGAGTCTGAGATTCTGACCCAGCTCTGTCCTCGTGGAAAGAGGGGGGAAAAGGCTGCTTTAATAAATAAGTGCCCACAGGAAAATTTCCAGTTTGGCTGGGAGAGGGCAGGTCCACTTTGGCGAGGAGGAAGAAGAGAGTGGTAGCTATGGCAAGCTTGTGGACCCAGCGACCATCCTGTCGCCTCAGCCACCTCCAAGGCCATCTGGCTGGGATTGGTGTGACAGGATGGTGCTGCCATCTGCTGCCGAGCAGCATGTCGGTCTCCCCTCGCTGGGCATCTCCAGGGCACCCCTAGGCAGGCTGATGGTGCAGTCATCCTACTCGCCCTGGGGTGCATCTGGGCTCCAGGGAGCAGCTGGTCTGCAGGGAGACTCCTCTTTGCCTTGTTGGGGTGTCGGGTGATGGTTTTCCACTTTCACTGGCATCGAAGTTGTGGGAGACACTGGGCAGAGAGAGCTACCTTGGTGCTAGTTCTTCTGCCATGGTGGGTTCCTCCATGCTTGCCCACTCACCCAGCACAAATCTGGCGTCCACGCAGGGCTGCTGGGAACCAGGAACTGGGAGACCAGGAGCCTCAGGAGCCTTAAACTCTATTCAGATTTAGTCCAGAAATAACCCTTTTTCACTCTGGTGGCTGTACTAAATGTCACAAGTCATCTAAGTTTAGACTGTCACCAGCTCTCTCCTATATATAACCACGCGGGGCTCCTAACTGCATCCTGCCGGCACAGGTCACGCTGGGGCAATCTGGGGGGTGAATAGGAAGGTGACTGTCGTGGGCAGAGCCTAAATGCACTCCTCCCTTGCCACTGGTGACACCACTGGCAACTACAGTCAGGCAGCACCGCTTGGCATCATTACCCCAGGCTTTGCCAGCTGCCAGCAGACAGGGACTAGTTCAGTCCCGTGAGCATGGGGCTGCAGGCTGAGGACCCTGGAGATTCCAGCACTTGTCAGCCCCATCTTCAGCATCGCTGCCAAAGTGTCTGCCCAACCACGTAGTGACTTTGCTGTGTGATTGACTTTCACGTTGGAGTTGTCTCATCTTTGAACATCCCTGGCTTTTGTTCTTGCATCTGCAAGGCAGAGGTGGGGTGTGAATTTCTCACTTAATCCTCTCGCTGTGGCTAAAGAGGACTTCTCTGCCACATTTTGTGTATCACCTGGTCCTTTCTGGGTGTGGAATAAAGCCCTCACCCGTCCTTCTCCACTGATACACTGTAAACGATGGGGCTTTGTATGTAGGAGCCCGTCCTGACCCCCAGATCCTCCACACCCTCAGACATCTTCCTGTCCCGAGCTTGGGGATCACACGAAAGCCATGCCACTTCCCACACAGTGGGATAAAGCCAGGGCAGTAGGCAGCAGCTGGGAAAGCAATTTCTTTGGACATTTGTTCCCATCCTGTCTAGTGCAAAGCTGTCCTCTGGGGTTGGGCAGGAGGCTGTCCGTGCAAAATCAAGCCCTAGTCAGCTTATGGAGATCTGATGGTTCGGTATCCCTTGCTTTCCAGAACGAGAATCCCGAGAACACGAGGAGCCGACCACGTCAGAGATGACAGATGAGACCTACCCACCCAAGGCGTACCGGCCCAAGCACGGGCGCCTCTCGGAGCATAAGGCTGAGGCCCTGAAGAAGGACCGCCGGAAGAAGCTGACTCTGGCCAAGTTCGTGGGCATGGCAGAGAACACGGCACACCCCCGTGTCGTCATCCCCGAGCTCCGGCAAGAGTTTGAGCTGGTGGGTGCCTTTGCCTACCCTTTGCAGGGCTCCCGAGGGGAGGGGGCTGCAGGAGGGCTTTGTCCCCCTGGGGAGCGGGTGCCGTTGGGAAAGGACAGGGAACCTGGGGGCATTTGCAGCTGAAGGCTTGCTCAAAGGGCTCCCCTTCTCACACTTCACCTTCCTGGTCGCAGGGCCCCTGCCGCAGGCACATGGAGGCATCCCTGCAAGAGCTCAAGAGCAGCCAGCGGATGGTCCCCCGTGCTGTCCACCTCCCCAACTGTGACCGAAAGGGCTTCTACAAGAGGAAGCAGGTAAGAAAGAGCCCCACAGAGGGATGCCTCCCATCCAGGGTCTGCTGCCCTGCACAGCAAGGATAGAGGTTTTTCCTCTACTGGACTGATGGGGAGGTTGCTGCAAGCATCTCTGGGTACAGTTCATGGTGGGTGGCCTTGCTGATGCTCCAAGCACCATCCGGCCTGAGGTGAGCATCCTGAAGGAGCTTGTGTGGGAGGAGAAAAAGTCAGAGAGCCCCGGGCTTGGGCAGCAGTGGGGGTAGAGATATGCTGAAAGCAGAGAGCAGGAGCTAGGTCCTGCCCAGGGCATTGCATCACTGGGGCGGAAGGGGGAAAGCGCAGTGCTGATCCTGATCCCCA
>NW_010390595.1:0-3500 GCF_000710305.1 Buceros rhinoceros silvestris | reverse complement strand
GGGGGAAAGGGCAGTGCTGATCCTGATCCCCAGAGTGAGGGAGCCACACGGCAGCTGGTGGCCATCTCCTGATCTCTACCCTTGGGTGTCTCCCCAGTGCAAGCCCTCACGAGGCCGGAAGCGTGGGTTGTGTTGGTGCGTGGACAAATACGGCATGAAGCTGCCGGGGACTGACTACCTGAGCGGAGACCTGCAGTGCCACGCATTCGACAGCAGCAACGTGGAGTGAATTCGCATCCCCTCCCTCCACCCCATCACTACCTACCCAGGCTCCCTTCCACCCTCCCCTCTGCACCTCCCCGTGCCCCGGGACTCCGATTCCTTTCATCTCATGTAAGAAGAAAAAAAGAAAGGAAAAGAAAAAAGAGAAAGGAAGGAAAAGGACAAACAGAAAGGGAAAGAAAGAAGCAAAGAAAGGAAAAGCAAAAAGAAAAGAAAATGAAAAGCATACAAAAAAGCAAAGAAAAGAAAAATGAAAAGGAAACAGAAGAGAAAAAAGAGAAGAAAAAGAAAAGAGAAAACAGAAGAGAATAGAAAAGAGAAAAGAAGAAAAGAGAAGAGAGAAAAGAGAGAAAAGAGAAAAACAAACTCTGAAGAAACTGAGGACTCGGAATCTACAGCAGCCTCTTGACAACAAGGACTCAGCAAGGAAAGGACAGAGCCAGCGACAAACCAGCTGCGGCTGCTCCGCTATCCCGTGCCTCCCCTCTCCCCAGTGCTGCCCATGCACCCCTGCAACGAGCAGAGGCCACCCCGATGTAGGAAGCTCTCCAAGTTGGTGATTTTCTAGAACAGGTTTCAGGCAGGTTCGTTTTCATTTTTTGCAGGGGGACAGTTAGCTAGTTGTTTTCTAAAGGATTGCGGCCACCAGCATTCCCCCTTGAAACCATAGAAAAAAAGAAAGATATCCTACTCTGTCTGGTTCCTCTTGAACAGGATGTCAGAAATCCTTTTGGACAAGCAGGACTCTGACCGTTGTCCGTCCAGGTGTGGAAGTGTTGTCACCTGTGTGCGTGTGTACGAACAAGGGTGTGCACAGACATGGTTTTTCCTGCTTGAGAAACTTTGCCTTGAAACCTGTGGTCTGGAAGGCTTACCTGTACGCAGGGGGAAAGATGCTGCCCCCCCAAAAACACTAACAATAACCTGCCAGACTAAGCATGGGAACAGAGTTACGGAGGAGCATCAGTGCCTGTGGGATCAGGGCCCCATCTACACCAAAGGGTGCATCCAAGCTGACCCCACAGATACCACCATCGCTGTCCTGACTGAAGCATCCCTATGTGGGGACAAGGGGATCGGGGCCAAAACTCTTCACCACCCTTTGCCGCCACAAGGAAGACCAACTATGGAGTTTTTTTATTTTGTTTTGTTTTATTTTATTTTTATTTTCACAGCCAAAAGAAGTGGTTTGCTCCAGGGGGGAAAAAAAACAAGCCTACACTTTGTTTTGTCTTGGATTTTTGTTAAGGATGGTTTATAGCCTTTCCCATGGGTAGCAAAATGGTGGTCACCGTCCTTTCACATTGAGGATACCGTTCACATCGCCACAGCTTATTCCTGCCACCCTACCATAAGGTCCTGTGATGGGCCCTTGCCTTTAACCTGGGACCCAGCTCCTTGTTGAGTGACAGCAGCCACCGCACTGTGAAGACACACTGCCTTGGGTGTGCTGTGACAGCCCTCAGCTGCCTTCTTGACTTTTTTGTTGTTTTTAATTTTTACATTTGATTTTGGGACTGTTACCTGTTGTTTCCCTATGACAAGTGTCTCCAGGACGTTGGTGCTGGGAGGAGATCCTGCAGCAAAGGAAAAGAAGGAAAGGAAAGCGAGCCGTGGGGTCTGGGTGCTGCGATCCCAGTGGGCAAACACACACCCACCGGGGACCACATCCCTCTGCCACAGCTAGAGACGGCAGCTGGTGCTGGTCAAAGGACATGGTCAATCTCAGGATGCAGGTTTCTGCACCCCCAAAGCCCCTTTGAGCATTCGGGAGCTGCATAGAGAGGAAAGGGGCCCCACGGCCCCACCACGTCCCAGCCAGCAGAGATGGGACAAGGGGGATCCAATGCCAGAGGGGCCTAGTGGAGGCTCGTCGGGCACCCTTATAGCCTCCCATGGCATGGCACAGCACGACTCTCCTGAGCGCCCTGCGGGACCCCCACCAGGATGCTTGCCCCAATCAAGGGCAGGACTGGATGCCCCCCAGTTACTTCCCTCAGAGTTACAGTGGGAGTGAGTTTTGCAGATGGACTTCCACGGAGACCCCGTGGAGCATGTTTGGAGCTGGGGATGAGGTGTCTTCCCTTGCTGAAAAGAGAGTGCCACCATATGCATATCTGCCCACCCTCCCCCCGCACCGCACCCACCACACAAAAGACCTGCCGGAGTGGTGTGACCCCCGTGTTGTTGGAGGGGAGCATGGCAGGTGCTGGGGCTCGGGGAGGGACCCCTCTGGGCTCTGCAGGGCTGATGAAGCAGGGTCAGTTTGACTAGGGTGGTGGGTTAATGGTGCGGTGAAGGTGGGGTGAAGAATGGGGTGAAGAAGTCAGGTGGAGGAGAGGAGGAGGACCCTGTGCCAACTCCAAAGGCCACAGGTCGCCATAGTCACTACTGTCTCCCATCTCCTCTGCTTGCCGATCCCTGTGCAAAACCTCCTGACTGTTATAGGCCAGTACCACCTTCCCCAGGACCCTTCCCTCCTTCTCTCTCCCTCCTTCTTGCTTTTTTGTTTGTTCGTTTATTTGTTTTGTTGTTTGATTTCCCAAAACTTGAAAGCCTTTGGCTGCAGAGAAAGGAGACGTGCCGCTGGGGCTGGATGAGTGCGAGCAGAGGGATGGCAGCTCTGCGTGGATCTTACATTTTGGGGCTGATGCTTTTGCAGCTTGAGCGTCAGCACACAGGGCCCTCATGACGTGGCTACCCACCATGGTGACACTGGGAGGGGGACACAGGAGGCCTCCTCGACCTCCTCCTACAAAGTGAGTCTCAGCCACGG
This sequence comes from Buceros rhinoceros silvestris, assembly GCF_000710305.1. Taxonomy (NCBI): domain Eukaryota; kingdom Metazoa; phylum Chordata; class Aves; order Bucerotiformes; family Bucerotidae; genus Buceros; species Buceros rhinoceros. The sequence goes on along the minus strand of NW_010390595.1, from coordinate 502 downwards.
CCCCAGGAGCCCAGAGCACCCAAATCCATCCCACATAGCCTCCCTCCCCCTTGCGCATCCAGTGCTGGGATGGCACTGCCTGTCCTGTCCCCACCAACCTGGGGGGAGGAGGATGCAAGGAAGGGGCTGCACCACCCTCACCCCCCACCCAAAGCCACTCTGGCTCCCAGGACAGGGCACCGAGCAACCCCCTGACCGCCCGTTCCCTTGAGGATCCCCGGCAGGACGAGGCTGTTTGCAGGCTGCACTAATATTTAAGACCGGGGTTGGAGCCTGAGTCAGGCTCGGGGCGAAAGCAGATTCAGGAGGGGTTGGCCCCCCCAGGGGCAGCAGTGACGAGGTGTTCCCATTCTGAGAGCCCAGCAACGCCCCTTGGCATTGGGGTGAGAAAACCAAAAGGGCAGATTTGGGAGCTGGGGAGGGGGCGTGGGGTGGCGGGGAAGCGTTGGCAGTTTGTGCATCAGGGGAAGGCTCTGGCGACTCCAGCCACAGTGTTTGACCC
>NW_010390594.1:1056-1267 GCF_000710305.1 Buceros rhinoceros silvestris | reverse complement strand
CAGTGAGGTCACCTTCCTCTCGGGTGAGTCCCGCCGTGTCAGGTGGCCTCCAGACCTACCCGAGCCTTGGCTGCTTCCTCTGGGGGGTTGGCTCTTGGGTTGGACACTTGGGTGATGGGGTGGTCGGTTGGGTGATGGGGTCAATGGTTGGGTGATGGGGCGGTTGGTTGGGTGATGGGGCGGTTGGTTGGGTGCTGGGGCGAGTGGTTGG
>NW_010390594.1:0-709 GCF_000710305.1 Buceros rhinoceros silvestris | reverse complement strand
AATGGTTGAGTGATGGGGTCAACGGTTGGGTGCTGGGGTCAATGGTTGGGTGATGGGGCGGTTGGTTGGGTGATGGGGTCAACAGTTGGGTGATGGGGTCATTGGCTGGGTGATGGGGTCAATGCTTGGGTGATGGGTGGTGGATTGGGTGATGGGACGGTTGATTGGGTGCTGGGGAGACTGGTTGGGTGATGGGGTGTTTTTTTGAGTGCTGGCGTCAATGGTTGGGTGCTGGGGTCAACGGTTGAGTGCTGGGGTCAACGGTTGAGTGCTGGGGTCAACGGTTGAGTGCTGGGGTCAACGGTTGAGTGCTGGGGTCAACGGTTGAGTGCTGGGGTCAACGGTTGAGTGCTGGGGTCAACGGTTGAGTGCTGGGGTCAACGGTTGAGTGCTGGGGTCAACGGTTGAGTGCTGGGGTCAACGGTTGAGTGCTGGGGTCAACGGTTGAGTGCTGGGGTCAACGGTTGAGTGCTGGGGTCAACGGTTGAGTGCTGGGGTCAACGGTTGAGTGCTGGGGTCAACGGTTGAGTGCTGGGGTCAACGGTTGAGTGCTGGGGTCAACAGTTGGGTGATGGGGTCAACGGTTGGGTGATGGGGTCAACAGTTGGGTAATGGGACGGTTGGTTGAGTGATGGGTCGTTGGTGGGGTCACGGGATGACTTAGATGGTAGAGTCGCCATGTGATTGGTTGGTGAGTCAGACCATCGGT
>NW_010390593.1:1064-1268 GCF_000710305.1 Buceros rhinoceros silvestris | reverse complement strand
TAGCGGTTTTTGGAGGAGCCCCAGGAGGCTGTAGGGATCCCCCGAAGGAGGTGCTGGGGGGGAGCTCGCAGGGGCTTTCCCGACAGCCTGGCGGAGCTCAGCCCTGGTGCAGCCCTTCCCTGCGGCAGGGGGGCTCCTGGGCAGGGATGGAGGAATTGGGGGCAAGCATGGCGGGGCAGTGGGGGGAGCAGGCCAACACGGCAG
>NW_010390593.1:0-239 GCF_000710305.1 Buceros rhinoceros silvestris | reverse complement strand
TGAGGACGGGGGGGCAGGGGGACCCTGTCGCCCCCCAGAGCGGGGATGCGCTGAGCACTGGTGGCGGGAGAGGGTTGGTGCTGGGCCCGAGCTCCAGCTCTGTGGTGAGGACGGGGGGGGCAGGGGGACCCTGTCACCCCCCAGAGCGGGGATGCGCTGAGCACTGGTGGCGGGAGAGGGTTGGTGCTGGGCCCGAGCTGCAGCGCAGACCCCGCCACCGGCACCGAACCGGCAGCTGA
>NW_010390592.1:7945-21682 GCF_000710305.1 Buceros rhinoceros silvestris | reverse complement strand
TGCGTTCACCTGACCCCCTTAACCAACTGAACGCGGAGTTATCGTACTGCATGGAATAGTTCCTGTTTGTCCATTTCCCAAAACAAGGAAGCTTCAGCTCAAAGCAGAACATTAAGTCCCATCTCCATCTTCCTCATAACACAAGAGAAGAGGGGGGAGTTGGGGGGAAGTTTCCTGAGCGGACTGCCCGAGAGATAAGGAGATCCGAGCGCTAAAGAGAGAGAAGAAAGGACCCAAAGCGATTTGAAAGATGAGTCAAAGCTGGACAAAGTGGAGTGAGGTCCCTTTACCAACCCAAACTCCAAATAAAAAGAGCAATACAGGAAAAGACACAGGAAACAGTAATGAAGATCACGGGAAAGAAAAGCGGTGTTTGAAAGGACAGAGAAATGGCAAGAGGCATTGCAATATAGGAAAGAACAAGATAACCACAGGTTACGGGAACCACTGGGAGTCCTGAATTTACAAAGAGGACGAGAAAAGGAAGGAAAGGTCTCTTCCAAAGACAAAAGAGAAGACACTTAAATGTGGAAAATGATAGATTAAACCCACCAAATTTTGAATGAAAGGGAAAATAGGAATTGAAAAAGTAAGCTAGAGATGAAGGGGAAAAAAGTGAGAGACCCTCAGAATGACACCGCTGGCTTGGGGGGATGGTTCATGATCTCTGGGCTGTGGTGATTTACTACACTTCACAAAAACCATACTGATATTTGGCACTCAACCTCTTCCGTTGAGGTCCATTTATACACTCGATCTAACGTAGATGATGCAAAATGGCACTTTATTATGTAATGAACAGGGTTATATATTCTCCCACTAAGCCTCGCCCATCGTGGGTGGTTACTGCATTCCTGTAACGTAAGCACGTAATCTTCCGACCGCCCGCACTGCCACCCAAGGTTCTGCAACACCATACCATCAGAGTTCCTGTGGAAGCTCCTCCCAAGTGCTAAACGAGCTTCATGAGTGGAGCAGGCAGTGTGAGAACAGCTATGAAGTCTATGCTTTTTTTCCTCCTATATTCAACATTTTCAGTCAGTTATAACTTCTGGCACCAATCTGGGTGCACAAGTCCTGGAGAAGATACTGAGTCAAGAGCTGGTAGGTGACTTTCCATTAGCTTCTTTATTTCATTTAATAAGAAAGGGAAAATTGGGCAGTGCCCAAAGCAAAACATTTTATTAACTGTGTGCAGTGTTATTCTGGCTTTGAGGGAAGAAATTCTTGCTTAGGTCACTTGCACTTGTGTCTGTGATCAGTTAATAATACAAATAGACCACCCTGACTGCTGGAGTTATAATCTTCAAGCCACTGGATATAAAACTAAACTTAGGTGTTCACATCCTCCTGACATAGCTTGAAAATTGTAGAGTGCATCCAGGAGCAGGTCGTTCCTTCCAGTGCAGAGACAAATTAAAGCGATAACACACACTATACACAATAACTAACTGAATGCACAGGAGTGTCTGGGTCTCACCGCAGGACGTAGGAAAAACAAGGGCTGCTGTACATTATCCAGTTTGTTGAACACGGGACTTTCTATTGATTTTAACAACTTATTATTTGCTGTTACCTAAGCTCCACTGAAAGGAGAAGATAAACACAGAAAGCTTTCCTGTTAACCAGTCATATTAGAAAATTGCTGTGAAGAACGAGACTGATCCCTGTTTCTTTAATCAAGCCCAGGAGCACAACGACCCTCGGTTAAGCCCTGGCCATCAGTCATTTTGCAGAGTTGCTTGGTCAGCTGCTGGGTGCTGGCTGGGTGGCTGAACTGGAAGGCCTTTAACCAGGTGACGGAGTGTCTGACTACCTTTTACATAACTGACAGTAGCAGAATGACAACCAAAACATTATCTTTGCTGGCATTTTCTCCTGGGTTTGCTGGGATAGAACCACAGGCCAGCCACGGCAGGCAGGCCGTTAGCAGTTTCCAGGCAGTCAGGAGCTGAAGCTGGGAGGGACAAAAGCCAGGGCCACTGACCTGAGCTGGCTACAGGTGTACCCCGTACCGTAAACATCACACTCACTATAAAGGGGAAGTTTGCAGAGGAGGGGAGATCCTTCCTCGTCGGGGTTGCTGTCCTGGAGAAGGTTGCTTACCATTCTCCTTCTGCATACTGCTCTCCCCTTTACTGTGACCGTTACACGCTTGCTGGGATGAGTAGCACTTTGTATACTTTACATTGGCATTTGTATTATTGTTATTTTTGCTGTTTCATTAAATCTGTTTTCATTTCAGCACGAGTCTCCTTTTTCCAATCCCCATTCTCTGCTGGGGAGGTATCACTGGGTGATAGAACAGCTGCTATTGCTTCCCCCTGAATACAGCTAAATGTAGGCACGTTTCTTCTGTGAGCCAGAGTCTTTCATGTATGAGAGTTAGCTTCTGGTTTCCCAGTTGCTGTTGGACATATTCAACAACAGCTGACAAGAGGCATCCAGGAATACTCTGTGCAAAACTATTTCTATGTTGTCCTGCTTGCATTTTGCCTAAACTGGTATCCTAGCAAATTTTGTAAATGCTGAATGACAAAAAAAAAAAAGCCACACCTTTTTCTTCATTATTTTTGTTGTGTGTCCTGTTCCGAGTCTTCTCAGCACAGCTGGGAGTTAGAATCTCCTAGCTGAGTGCTGTTTCAAGTCTTTTCCAGTTGTGTGAATTTATTGTGCTTTGCAGTGGAAAAGGGCATTATTAACATGCATTTTTTTCTCCTGAAGTCGTATCTTAGAAATTTCCAAGTTTGTTCCTAAAGCAGGTTGTACCTGGTGAAAACTGAGAAGGGAGTTTCTGATGGCATGTGGGTGCTGCTGGTGAGGGAGCTGGTATTTCTGTGGGTGACCAGCTCTCTTATGAGCTGCTAGTGGAGTGGTTCCTCAACAGTGCTCTGTCATGGGCGTTTCCACTGCGAATACTCTGATAGGCTGTCCGTAGTAAAACCAAGATCTTGTTCTTTTTTTTTTTTTCTTTCTTTAATTGCCGGGAAAATAAAGGAAAGGAGTCAATGGTGGTTTATCTTTCAGATTTCCCTTGCAGCTTCTCCAGAGTGTTTTCTGGTCTTGACTGTGTTGAGCGTTGCTGTGATGCTGAGGTCAGAGGCGTTGCGTTGCAGTGCTGGATGAACCAGTTCCTATGTATTTTCTATATTAATTGAAATAACAGAACACTGTGCTCTCCTATAGCAACAACCACTTAAGTAATACATTTATGTAAACATTCTGGTTTTAGTTATTTTCTGTGATTGTCCTTTTCTGATCATACCAGGCCAATGTATTTTTCTTGATTAATTGATGTAGTTTTAATCTGTGTTTTACTCTGCCAGAGGAAAAGTGAAAGCTCTTGGGTGTTCAGCAGACTTCACTGATTTCATAGGAAGTAGAGGAGAAAATCTGGCCATAAGCTCTGTTTGTAAATGCATTGTAGACTTTAGTGTTCCAAGTTCCTTATAAATCAGTGTTTGGAAATTGTAGATATACAGAAAATAGATTTTCCTTATTTTAAAACAGATATACAAATCACAGACCTTCCATGATGCATAGTTCATATAGGCAAAAGCTTCTAATGAAGAAGGGAGGTCAATCTTTGGCTCAGCTGGGAAAACAGGAGAGCAAAACCCATTCTAATAACGATGATAGAGGGGGGTAACTGGATACTGCAGGCAAGGACTACTCCACTCCTGGGAGGTGGGATGATCAGAAAGAGATTGTAAAATGAATATCAAAGGGAACGGAACGTTGACAACTTTTCTATCTTCATAGTTTTATACCTGAATGTAGCAGAGTGATTGCTGTCATTAGAATAAATAAAAGAAACTGCAAACGAAGTGCAAAGCACTATAACTGACAAAATTCATGTGGATAAGTACTGTGCTCAATAGAGAGTTCCCATCACCCATATTGTTCTATGCAAATCAACCAGAATTAATGTGAGATTCTGTTATTGTGTGATATTTTCTCTCATTCCAACTGTCAGAGACAGAACAAAAAAATAAAAAAGAGGAAGTAATTGCAGAAGCAACAAATGTTTTGCAGAAGCACTTAAGCAAGAAGTAGAGCCGAAGAGGTAGCTTCATGGCATCCCCATCTTGCTGTGCAGCAATGGTCACATTTGTTCCTTGTTGCAATGACAAGCTCAAATCGTCATCAAAAAATGTTGATTCATTTTCACCTAATAACAGTAAGCATCTCCTGCTCAAAATCAATTTCAATTTTATTGGCAAGGCACTGCACATTTGTCTTCACCATGACTGTGCTGCATAAAAGAACAATTGAATTTAGAACTAAATGAACAATAATTGAAAATAAAATGTGCCTTTTTAAAAGAAAATTAGTGCTATGCTGAATTTCCAGGAATCGGTTATGTTTGGCTTTTTTTTTCCTTAAAAAGGTAACTTTTTAGCAAGACCTATTCTAATTATACAAATATTTGCACATTAACGCACATAATTAAAAATTGACTTTAACCTCAAAAGGATACAAAGGCTCTTCAGTAACTTCCTAGGGTTTTATATCTGGCAAAAGCAGTACAGTTTCTGTGGTAATTATACTTCCAGCACATTTGGATATGCTAATGGGATCTAAGTTCTAATTAGTTTCTTTATGTGACTAAGAATGACAATCGCCAAATTAATTTAATGTACTTTTGTTACATTTGTACATTGTTACACTTAGTGCCATATTCAATATTTTTAGTACAGAAAATGTAGACTACTAAATGCTTTGCTTTATAGGATGGCAGCGGTTTATCACGTACAGTGCACACACCTCAAACACATTCACTATATTTCACTGCATTACTACAGGTTACACGCTTCAGCAGTTAGGTTGTTCAGCTCACAGTGTTGGAGGGCTTTGCCAGAGGAGGGAAGAGGACCTGGAACTTGCCAGCCATCCATCCATGCTGCTGAGAACAGCTAGACGTGCTGTGGAGCTGTAGAAGGGGCAGAAATCACTACTGTAGTCTGTTTTTGGTCCTTGGGCTCAGAGGGCAACATGAAGTAAGGAAACCAAGCAGTGATAGTTTGTGCTTTCATTTAGAAATAGCTGTTGGAAGGATGAGTAATTGTAAGAGATAAGTAAGATATGTCGTACTTTAGTTCCTCCTCGTATCCTATTGCTACTTCTAATGATTTCTGATGGAGTTCTGAAACCAGTAGATTCTTGATTTAGTTATTACTTGAGATTAAAAGTAGGCTCAGCATTACCCTTGCTCATTCCCAGACAACAGTATAAGCTTAACTTCAAAGTGAACTTCTGATCACTTCTGAAATGGCAGAGAGAAATGTCTACATTGTTTTAAAGCCATCCTCTATTGGGAAACCGAATCATTTAGATTGTGAGAAATCTTCAAGTGCATTGTGTCAAACTTAACCTCCGTATTGTTGCAGAAAGACTTGGGATTTTTACTTTTTGAGGCACCTGGTTTTTAAGGAAGCATCATCAAAGAACTGAGATTAATATATTAAAGTTAAATAATTTAAGAATTGCTCTAAAATAGCCTAGTGGGTGTAATGAAGAAAACAAGTATTTCAAATGGTCTGCTTCTTAAATTGTTAAATGTTTGTTCCTTGTTTTGTCTCACTTGGAAAGATCTATGAGGCACATAGACAAAGGCTTTTCCCATGATGGACTGAAAATAATGCTTTCTGAAAAATTGTGTACAGTCATGGCCAGCAAAGACACTCCCCTTCTTTCACAGACTGGTTCAGGCACCCTGCCGTTTCTGAGTCTGTCCGTTATGTACAGTAATGTTTTGGATGTTATACAGTTGGTATTTTTCACAGATTATATAGAGTCAAATTCTCTGAGGGACTAGTCTAGTAGCCACTAGGACCAGCACTAACCTATTGATGTTAATCTTGGTTTTGTCAGAGCAAGACCTTTTGTACCTTTAAACAGGGACGTGAAAACCACCTGGGTTTAGAGGCTTAATTTAGCTACCTGAGTTAGAAGATGAGCATCCTTCCATAGATTTCATGCACGGTCCACGGAGGAGGCAATTCAGAGCAAGAACTGGTACCTGCAGATACCTCCCTCTTTGACTGTATGACAGGTTTACATAGGGAATTAGTTTACATGCCATAACAGAGACTCTGCCCCAAAGCGCTCTGAAGTCATTGTCCTTGAGTTTTGGATTTAACACTGGTAACTCTACAGGCCAGATGAATGTAGTAATGAAACCGGTAATGTCTATGTGTGGTGCTAAGGGATGAGGTGTTGGTTGATCTGTTTCTCTGTGCTCAAGGTAAGCATCTACCATCACGTAAAAATGTAGACGAGTGATATTTTCAGAGAAACTAAATTACAGGTCAGTATCTACTAAATTCAGATTGAAAGGCAGTTACTCCTAGAGAGATCCCTGAGAAAAAGCTTCTGTGCACAGAAGCCCAGGAAATACGATAGCACCAATGCTGAATTCTTTTTTCTGCATTATCTGTTGCAGTCCTTTCTCAATACTGTGACGTGCTTATCCAATGGTCTTTTCCTCAAACATCTTTAAATGTGAGTTTTAACCTAGCTAAAAATCACCGCTGTTTCACTATCAGTGAGTAGTATAAGCTTTAATTAAAACTAGTGTAATTCCTTTCATCGGAAAAGATGGAATGGAGCAGACATCATGCTAAAATTCTGGCAGCTATTATTTATCCAATTAGCGTACTACTGGAAGATAGGTAGAAGTATTTTTACAGCCATACTTCTTTTTAAATGTTTTCATTAATATAAAACTCCTCCCTGCGAGCTTCTAAAGCAATACACATACTCCCAAATCCTTGGTGCTGTCTGTCATCCATTGCACACTGGCATTTAAAAGCACAAACTGATAACCCTAATCACTTCATTTCCAATACAAAGATGAATCTGTGTGCAAGCCCTTCCCTGACTTCCCATCCCGCTGATCGCCGAAGGTGTTCTGTTTATTTCATACATTCCTGCTTAAAGCCACCTAGGAGGAATGACTGGCAAAGTTTTGTGAGCAGTGAGGAAATGATTTCTGTTTTCTCTTTCAGCTTGGCTGCTGGAATCCCATCACTGGTCTGAATGGGTCTCTAACGGACAGAAAGTTGGAGAATAACATGCGAGGAGTGGTCTTGCGTGTGGTGACTGTGCTGGTAAGCAGATCCTCCTTCTTTTGCACTAACAGAAATGTATTTTCTTCCTCTTGCCTCATCTTTTTACAAAGTACACCATTTTACCAAGTGTCTGATTTCAACGTGTCAATACCAGAGCAATGGATCCATTTCCACAAAGTAAAATAACTTATCAGTAAATACATTTCAGAATGAACCCATTAAGAGCCATTTCTTTCACAGACGCATACTAAATGAGGTAATGCAAGCATATGAACAGATAAAGGGCAACTTCAAGTGCCCTGCTAGCTACAGTTACCTAGATGAAACTCTAAATGATTCATAAGATGTACCTGCTTTCCAATTACCTTGGCAAATTAAGTGCAGCCTGACGCAAATCACCGCACTTGGAAAATATTCAAGGTTAGCTTGGGCTGAGTAAAGTTAGTTCAAGTAAAATGTCTACTGTCCCTTCCTAGCTCGCTTCAGCCAGGTCGTTACCCTGTGTGCACACCTTGCAGCTACAGCAAAGTTCTTGGCTTAAAGCTGAACAGACAATATCTACCAGAACAGGAAGGTATTTTGTGATATAAGGCCAGTATATTCCCTGTCTTTAACTTCAGCTACCTGAGCGAAGTTGTTAGAGTGGAAAAAAAAAAGAAAGGAAAATAAATTAATATGAGATATATAGGCCTCTTTGAACTGATGCCCAGACCAAAGCTGACCCAGGGCTGCAGAGCCATAAAGGTTCCACTGAGCTGCTTCCCTCTCCCTACTACGTGCTTGCGTTTTTCATTAACGTTTCAGTGTTTGAGGGCTCCACCGCTTGCTTGTAAAGAACAAGGCAAGAGTGGTTTCCACAGTTTGCATTGCCAACATTGCATGATGGAAAAAAAAGCTTCACGGGTGGAAAGTGAAATCACCAGACTGTGTCAGTGGCACAGACAGAACTGTTTTGTACCCCTCCGATTATTTTATGGGTCTTTATAAGTTATTATCTGTCAGGGTGTCCAGTCTGTTCCAGCTCTTAGAACACTAGAGAAATTCCTGTCATAATATCTACAAAATAAAACAAACAAAAAAACCCCCACAATCCCAAAAAAGGATGAATGCATGTAAAAAGATAAAGCAGTAGGGTGAGTTCTTCATACTTAATTGCATGTTCATCAAAATAGCATCATGACTGTTCTTTGTGTTTTGCCTGATACTCACATTGATCCAGTATCGTTTTCTATTGACAAAAATGATCTGTGGCTGTTGTCTAGCAAAAAATTCAAATTAGTGTCTTGGACTTCTTTTTCAGTATTTCTTCTTTTTTTCTCTCTCTCTCCACTCTATTCCTCTGATTTCATCCCCAGTTATTTTAGTTAGCTTGCCAGAGAGCATTCTTTTTTCAAATCATTATAGCATGACTAGTTAGCAACTTGCAAAAATACAAATAAGTCATTAGTTATGCTGATAGGATTGTATATTAATAATAAAAACAGAGGGCAGGTATTTAAATTTCAGCACATGGCAGTTCAGTCTCCTCACTGCAGCCCTCACGTGCTGTCTCACGTGAGAACACAAAAGCCATTTGATTTTGTTGGCAGTTTTAAAGCATAGCTGGTGACAACTTGCATGCTCAACTAGTGAGAAACACGATTAGTCTGAACTGTGCTTTGTTAAAACTTGCTAACATCATTCTGCTAATGGACTCTTACGAGGAATGTGCACTGAAGGCAATATAAGGGGAAGATGCACATTATTCATATTGGCTCCATAGCATAAAACTTCTTTTATTCTCTTAAAATTGTAGAGTTTTGCATGGCTGGTCAGTGCAATCTGGACAAAATTGACTGTGAACCACACTACAAATCGAGGTTCATTTGATTTTACCCAGCAAAGATGAGAGGCAGGGATTTTGTAAACTGCGTGAACAAAGGGAAGAAGCAAATACTTATTTTAACTCATGAGCCAGAAACAATGCTTTTCACTAGCAGTTCCCTTGACCAATGGTACTTTCCCCCAGATGCCAGATAACAGGAAGATAAGATACCGTCTCTCCCTTACCCACAATCTCTAGTGGCTGAGAGGGAGAGGCAGACGGAAAAATACCGGCAAGAAAATCAAGCTACTAACCAAAAGCCTGAAGAGACATTGGACAGTGCAGATGCCAGAACTGAAAAGTGCTAATTATTTCTAACTTCTTCCCTTCTTCCAGCCTTCAGATATCCATAGATGTTGCTGCCACCCCCATGAGTGACAGGGGTGCTTACCCTGTAACCGTTTCTCTTTCTGCTCTTATTGTGCATACATAAGGGTTATTCATGAGGATATGCTGCCTTCTAAATAGCTGTCATTAGCAGAGCGTTACTTCAAACATATCTGTTGCTATAGGATAAATTTATAGAGCCTTTACTTGTTGCTAATTATAGTTTGGTTCCCATCTTCATTCACATAGCTTGTTACAATGTTGCAATTGTGTTATTTTTACTGGAATAGAATGGATAAATAAATGCAATATTTGAATTTGAGTGAAGTCTTAGCTAGGATGCCATAATACTGGAAATGAAGCAAAACTATTAAAAAAGAAGTATTAATATTTGTTTTCTCTCATTTTAAAATGAAACTTTTAGTCCCGCTGTTATTTGATTTACAAAAACTTGTTCCTAAAATAACTTGGTCAGAAAAGACTGACAGAATTGAATTAAGCCCTAATCATTTTACAGCTATTATCAAAGGACATTCGTTGTTACAGCCATTAATTTTGTGAAATAGAATAAAAATTAAAAGTTATAGTTGGGACAAATCAACAGAACTCTTTCAAGTAAATGAGGGCAATAGCCATATGTGGAAGTGCAGTGTTCATCTGGTTTAATATCTGCTGGATAGGGCAAAACTGGAGATTTATATTTAACCTGTGTGATTCTTGTCTTTGATGTGAGCGCAGGAGGGATTTTACCCATCAACTTTATTTTAGCAATGATCTTTATCATACTTCCTTCTCTGTCTTTCTCAGAGTTCTTCAATTAATACATTTCTGTTAAAAGAAAGAAATCTATTATTAACTACAAATGATTAGTTATTGTTAATACTGCCAGTTTCTAACAGTATGGTCTTGATCCAGGGAAACAAGAAGGCTTGTGTTAAAATTAAATAATAATACCATTGAATATTAATAGGTTTCTTTTTCATTGAGATTTGAGAAGTTAACATTAGTTCGTTCTGTTAACACGTTGAATCTCTTGTGTCCTTCTAAAGAGCAACCCTTCTCCTCTGCTAATTTCATTTTGTTATGCCTTCAGGTTTAAAAATATTCATTCTAAAAATTGCTGTAGAATTTGAGAGGGTAGCAAATCGCAACACCGGGGTTATACTGCATTATACTTGTTACGAAATGAAATATTCTGCAGTCTGAAAATGATCAACGATTGTGACAAATTTCTCCAAAGCAGTCCTTCAAAATGCAAGTGCTGAACAGTTCCAATCATCTGCATCCATCTACTAATGCCTTTCCCTAGATAAATTTAATAATTATGGGCTATGTATCTGCTGATCCAAAAAATCACCACCATGTGATTGCCACAGAACACGGTATGTCACCAAGTTGGAAATCTCTGGTTTCATTTGGCAGCAAATCCTGGCTCCTCAGAAGTTAATGGGAAATCTCTCCTTTCCATAAATAGGAATGTGTTTTATTCTGAAGGGAATTGTAGTCATGCCTGTGTACTTGTGATTCAACCTTTTAACCTGACTTGGATTAGTACCACGCTTTCTACACTTCTAGAAAAGGTTTACTTTGTCTTACTTAAATATCAAATGTCTCTGTCTTGGACTGCTTCCCCACATGCAGCTGAAGTTTGAGATTTTTTCTTTGACAAGTTACTTTTAAGTTCAAGTGACTTGTTGGTGAATTTCTTGAATGTATTCTGGGTTTCTGAAATATAGCACAATCAAAGGTCAGCATAATAACTCCAAACAAATTCAAAGTGTCTTGAATGAACAATTGTCCAAGAACAAATTTAGCTTGATATTCATTTTGGATATTTCACTTCTTCCTCATTTTTTTCAGCTGCTCAGTTTTATTGAAAGGGACCTAGAATACAGTAGATATTCTCATAATATCCTTTTAGTAGCAGTAGCAATTAATGAATTATTCATATGAATGTTAAGCCATCAGAAGTGGAATGAGATTTGGCCTGTTTGACAATGAATAGGCCAGCAGGTATTTGCAAAATCATGTCTCTAAAAAAGCCTCTGTTTGAAAAAGTAAAAAGTTTGAGATTCGCCATTTTAAAGAATTAACACCTTGAGAAGTACAGAGCCTTTTCTAAAAGTGCATCGTGTATAACTTCCTAATGGTGCAAAATATATTTGTGACTTTACATGAAAATTCAATACAGCTCCCAAACAGGAAAGGTGTATTTTCATATCTGGATGGTTCTGAAAATGCAGGCAGGATGAAAGAAAGAAAATAATAGCAAGCGATACTGAATTATGCTTTGCCATACATCCCTACGCACTATTTCCTGAGGTTTATTACTGAGGTTACTTACATAGAGCTGTGGTGAACCGGAGACAGTTTGGTGACCCTTGGTTCCAGGTGGGCCCTACAGGACATGGTGCAGTGAGAGGGCTGGCAGAAGGGTAGACAAGCATAGCATAGCAAAAAAAAAAAAAAAAAAAAAAAAAAAAAAAAAAAAAAAAAAAAAATCATAATTTACACCAGGAAAACATTATCATATGTGGACTAGTTTAATTCTCAAGGGTTGGCATTAAATGCATGAGCATTCGTTACCCAGGTTAGGAAGGAAACAAATCTGATAGTAGACAATATCTTTAGGAACGTGAGTTGGCAGGATGTCTGCATCTTCATTCCCTTTTACTATTGAACTTCCCAGTCAAAGAAAAGATGAAAAAATAAGATATGAAGCTAAGTCTTGGTTTTAAAAGCTGAGACTGTCTTTGCAGTTTGACTTCCAACAGTAGTTTAAACAAAATTTTAAAAGCCCTTTTCAGGAAGCTGCAATAACATTCAGAGTCATGGGGAAAAGCAAAGGCGTAAAAGAGTTGTAGAAAGACAGTGTTTAGGTGTATGCAGAGAAACAAACAAACAGAACAGGTAAAGGATAAAAAAATGACAGGACAAAAACATCAGTGAATGAATAAAATAATGATCCACTGCAGCAAAAGTTATGTGTGGGATACCTCAGGAAACAATGAATAAATGTTATAATAACATACAATCAAAATAGTCTCATAGATAATGTTTCTTCCATTTTCTCTTGGTTTTTTTAATGTTCACTTTTCCCACAGAGTCCTAATCCCTCTCCCCACTTTCACAGCTGAATGGTGTGCACTTCTGTGAATCCTTCTTCATTCTGTCAGGCTGCACTTTCTGTGCCCTAGTGCCTACAGTCTTTTTTAAAAAATATTTTTTATTAAGGCATGTGTTATACTAAATTATATGTTGCTCTGTGTCTTAACATTATCAGCATATTGGGCTATACTGCACCATAGTGAATTTCCTGTGGCAGCAGAGATGTCTTAGGAGGTGGTAAGGTTAAGAAACACTACTTAACTATCAGTTGTAATATCCGTGTTTTGAGCAAATGTATTTTGCTCTTATACCTGTAAGGGATAGGACCTTCTTTGATGGCTATTTATCCACCTGCGTTTGAATGGCAGAAGAGCTGTGACTGACATAGGTTATTTTATATGGAGTCTGTCATAAAATCTCTATTTGTTATAACTCAGTAATGTATTTAGTATCTACCATGTGTGATGTAGTTAAAATAATCCAAAAATATGTGAAGGTTTAAAATATTCCATTGCTAATTGTAAAGAACATAAAATTTCCTAGGCAGCAACAAATCTCTGTCTTGATTTCCTTTCTGCTGCCTGTAACCACCTTTGAAAGAAAGTTGGAAAGAATGGTTCTTTTATAGACAAATACATCAAGAAAAATGTTCAGTGAAATGGTGGTAAATTATAGCAACAGTGGTAGAGGTGTTCATTTCACTGGTGAACGATTGAAATCATCATGAGTAATGATGCATGACAGCATTAGGGTCACTATTTACTATTTTCAAAGTACCCTGGTTGTTGATGTGAAAGCTGTCCTGTGGTGTGAGATACGCATGACAAGACTGGCTTTCAGTTGGTATTGGAATATGTCTTCATGGGGCAGATTTTCCAATCTGGAAACTTGAATACTGATTTCAGGACATGATTTGAACAAGCATTTGTTGAAACTGAAATTTTGACATTGAAAAAAAATTATTCCCTTTTGCAGGTTTTAATAATTGATTGCTCATTCCTAATGTAAGGAGGATTTTATTTTTAAATGGCTTGGGATGTATGCTGACAATTTGAATTGCTTTTTTACTCTCCTGAAAGAGTTATTACCATACATTCAAAATTAAAAATGGAACTTAATTGCTCTTTGGTTGATCAAAAGTTTTCCCAATGATTGTAAGGCTAAGCAAACTATTCATAGTTACAGCAAATGTTTCCCATCACAAGGTAAGTGTAGCTCCCAGAGCTCCTGTTGCACTTCATAATGCTAAGACATTCAGTTGTAAGAAGGCTGCGGACTCTGCTTTGTCAGTGGTGTATCCAGAAGAGTAGGTTCATGGTTGTCTTTCTTAGTCTAAATAGTTTTATCCTGAGTCAGAGACAGGAA
>NW_010390592.1:0-7873 GCF_000710305.1 Buceros rhinoceros silvestris | reverse complement strand
AAAGAGTGTTTTAGAGATTCTTTCTTGCTCGCATTTCCATGAAACCGTACCTCTTTCCAGGCAAATAGAGGAAAACAGGTTGGTATTACAGGCTGGTATTACTGGAATAGAAGAACAGATGTATAGAGAATTGCAAACTAAGGAGAGGGGTTGGCAGGAGCAGTTTGTATTGACCTAATGCTTCTCAAACTTTAGTCAGAATTATTTGAAATTTAGGTGTCTTTAAATACAGAGTATGCAGGAAGTGCCATAGTGTTCTTATTCCCAGGCTCTGCACTGCTCCTTAAGATTTCACCTGATTAAAGTACTGGTTACAATTTCATTAAATTGCAGTTCTAAGCCTGATGATGTTAACTCACGCCCTTCACATAGAGACTATAATTTCTGAAACAAGGAAAGATGTCTAGACTTCAGTTGAGCCAGGTATTGTTGGAAAGCAAGGAGATAGTGCTGGGAAATACTAGCCTCACAGTGAGACAGCTTTTTCCTGAAGTTCCCTACTTTTTAGTTATGCTCTCAAGCAGTTAGGAACTTTAATGCTAGAAGTTGATAACAATTGCATTATGTGGCACTTACTATAAACATTCAAGAGAAGACTTGATATGTGTCTTTCTCCCTCTTCACCCTTTTTCCTTATTTACCCTGCACAGCAAGTAGCACCTACGCTTTTTCTAGCTCGCGCTCCCATTCAGCATTTCAGGAGCTGTTAACAAATAAAAGTTGCTCCTTAAGGTCTGGTGCCTTCTGGTACGGACTTTACACATCCTAGTTTACTGCACAGGCACAAACTTCCAGAATATGTATTAGCACCATACACTGAATTAAGCCCAAGCTTTCTACTCTGTGCAAGTCAGCTGGGATGCTAATCCCTTCCAGTCCTCTGTCACCTCTATCTCCACCATTATGTTGACCATATTTCAACACTATCATGTATGCAGACAGCATGCCATCGCTGCCTGCACATCAATGTGTTTGAAATACTTGGCTGGTTAATAAAAAAAAAATCTATAGTGTAGAATAGAATCATAGAATGCTTTGGGTTGGAAGGGACCTTCAAAGGTCATCTACTCCACCCCCTGCAGTGTGCAGGGGCATCTTCAACTAGATGAGGTTGCCAAGAGCCCCTGTCCAGCCTGACCTTGCATGTTTCCAGGGATGGGGGATTGACAGCTTCTCTGGGCAGCATGTGCCAGTGTTTCACTATCCTCATTGTACAAAAAAATTATTCCTTATATCTAGTCTGACTCTCCCCTCTTTTAGTTTAAAACCGTCACCCCTTGTCCTCTTGCAACAGGCCCTGCTAAAAAGCTTATCATTGCTGAGGACATGGCAGTATTAAAGCAACAAAGCAGAAAGGAGTGGAATTTGTACATTTCTTTCTTGAGGACAAACAACAACCCATAAACAGAGATGGAAAAAAATAAGGTTCCTAGAGTGCCTTTTGCCATCAGCCATCTGACCTGCTTCTCTTCAGAGGGTTGCCAGCCATGTTTAGGGTTACTTTACTAAGCAGAAAATGGGCACAGAAGCCACTTCAGCTGTTCCCTTGCAATTCATCTGGGTTGATAACTGAATAATGTAATTGGCACACAAACACCCACTGGGGCAGAGTGCACCTTGATACGGGATTCCTTGCTTTGTCAGAGATTTTGGTTTCTTGTAGTCTCCTTCCCCTAATCCTCCTATTCCATTTTCTTCTGTCTGAAAGGATTTACATATGTATTTCGGTTTCTTTTGAAAAATAACTTTGATTTTTTTTTCCTCATGTGGTACTGTACTGTGAGATTTCCTCAATATTAATAATTAAAACTATTATTATAAAGCCAGAACCTAATATCCCTTGATAGAGGCAGAGGCAGTCTTGCCATTCCTCTTCTCCCCACCACACCTGTACAAGGGCTGAATTGAAATTGCTACTGTCTGGACACAGGTTATGTTTAATAGCTGTTTTATCTGTCCCTTTGAGCTCCCTAGCTTGTATTAAAACAGGTAGGTCATAAACCTTACAGTTACTCACATTGCACATGCCTACTGTGATCGTTTGTTTACAAGCTTTAATCTCAGAGCCTGCTGGGAACCCAGCCCCTTTGGTTTCCAATTAATATTTCCAATCCGTTTTTCTAAAGTATATAGCAGGTGCTATATCCTAGATGAGGTGAATATCAAGGAATTAAAATGTTTCAGGACCTGCCTGGGGCCGCCGTTTTACAGCACAGTAGGAGCAGTGCAAAACCTGGTAGGACCAACCTAGCTCATCTCCATGTCAAGAGCTACCTCTCAAGGCTCCGTAGCTCTTACCTTCTTAGTGACCCTTACCCATACGCTCTGTGGGCATATTTGCATTCCAGAGTGATTCATACAGTTCACAGAGCATGCAGGAAGTTTGGCTTTTATTCTTAAAGAGGTTCTTACTCTGATGGTAATTATTCTTCCGTATTATGCAAGATAGAAAATGAGGTGAACTGCATGACAGTGCAATGTTGTCAAATATGTGAATTTGTTACAAATAACAGATCTTGCCTGGCTACTGGAAGAAGTATAAAGCAGCTCCTACCAGGTTATTATAACCATACTGCACTTTTGCTAATTCTAGTATTTGAGCTAGCTACATTAAAGCTAGCATTGTGCTGTTTAGACATACTCTAAACCTCTCCAATCGATTCCAATCTCAATCCATATTCCTCTCATATAACTGTAATGGTTAAGAAAGAGCTATTAGGTGCATTAAGTTATCGTGAATTAAAATCAATACACAAAGCTTGGCTGCATTCTAATAGACCATTGCCATAGACTGCTCTGCAATAAGCCTTAGTCTCATTGCAAAGCAATGGGAGGTATGGGGGGGGGCTAACATTTTTTGTTTGTTTCTTTTTAATAGCACTAAACTAAATAGCATAATAAATCCAGATCCAAAAGCCACCGTTTCATTTGGGAGGAAAAGTATCATTCAAAGTACTGTAACTGAAAGCACAAAGTCATGTCTTGTTGCAGATGACGATAAAGCTACCCTTAAAGAGAGAGACTAAGCACATGCGTAAGGACAGTGATAAACAAAGGCCAAATTTAAAATCACCTTCCTTTAATATTGTATGTAGCTTCTGGGACATAAGTTAGCTTATTGCTGCAGGCAAGGCAACTCTTCTGTTATTACAACTGACTTTCTAATCAGTCTGTTTGAAAAACACGGAGTCCGAGAACAGTGGGTTTTGATGCCAAGATGCTCACATAGCCCATTGGCACAAAAGGATATTGAAGGAGTATAATACCTTAATGATCCAAGATTTTGTAGGTTTGAAACCTTCATTTTTGTTTTAGTTTTATTAAGGGGTGGGGATTGTGTTATGTTTTCCAGCAGCTTTTGTAACTATTGCTAGTGGGAGAATTTCTGTAATGAGAGAATGAAATGTTTTCATTAAATTTTGGTCACTGATTCTAAAGTGAAGTAATGGACATTGCTGTTCAATTAAAAATAACAAGCTGCTGTGGTTCCTAGCCAAATAAAATCCCCAGAACTGTGGTAAATAAAGCACTTGAGGAAATGAAGTATTTGGAGCTGTATATTCCACTGAAATCTTTTGGGGAAAGACATGTAAAATGGCTAGCACTTAAAAGTGGGGGGTTGATTATTTTATGACTGAAGAAAAAAGTAATTATGCCTAGCAACACGACAAGAGCATCCTGCGTTTGAAAATATTTTGGTTATGGTTTATGAGACTTAGTGCATCTTGTCAGTTATAATGGCTACGCTTGGTGGTCCAGCAGCCATTGGAAGGGAGTTGAGAGATCCAGTAATGAGAGTGAATTTCCATTTTGGGACCAGTGTCTTAGCATTTGCAGGTGATGGCAGTTTTGAAGCCTCACCGTGAATATTTACTTTATGTGATTTCAGAGGCTCTGCTTGGGCTGTGTGAATCATTTAATGTGCCTGGTCACTGTTTCTAGAGTCAGCGCTGAGCACAGATTGACAGCCTTGCCTGCAACTGAGCTTCAATTCTCACTTCTGTTTTTTCCTCTCCCTTTCTAGCTTCAGTAGAGAAGGGAAGATTTAATGAATACAAAGTCCCATTTAATGAATACGGTGTCAATATTAAAGAATTATATTCTGGTGTGTTCAGAGATTTCTGATGAGTAGACACAGAGGTCATTCTCATATGCTTTATGAATTCTAACCACAGATATAATTACCTGATTTCAAAACTCTTTCAGACATCGTAGAAGCACATAAGGCCATCCATCTGCAGTTTTAAAGTCAAGCCCCGATATGTGTTGTAAATCCCAGCAGTGATCAATTTCTCTGATCTCACAAGCCAATAACTCTTGTTAATTTAATCATTTCTGTGTAGGTTCCTGGGTAGGAAGTTTTTCTGCCCGTGCTAAGGGGAAAAGACGATTCAGCTGAGCAGAAGAATAATCCCAAACATTCTGGTTTGCTTTTGCTTTTCCATTTATAAAGTATGTGCTAGCACTTCTTTTTTTCCGTTCTTATCTCTAGAGCAAGCAAAAGACACTCATAAATGAGCGCAGCAGAGCAATGTATCATGGCTCCATGTAGTTTCAAGCCTGAAATAAGCCTGAACTTAAAGCCACAGAATCCAGCCTTGTAATTACAGAGAAAATCTGCCTTATTGCCCATTCAGTGATCTCCTGATGATGTGGTGTACACCTAAAATCATGAGCAGCTGGTCTGAGTGAGACCACCACTTCATTGTGAACAGGCCGCTGAATGCAACTTTTTCTTCCTTGTATGTATTTAGAGGGCTGTGTTGAAGATTTGAATGCTGCTTTTTTGGTTCTTTCAAGAGAGTTTTCTGTAATTTATCCAAAAATAGATAATCTATACAAGAATACCAGACCCTCCAAAACTTGGTTTTCATTGCAGAATTACAAGATGACTATCAAAGCTTGGAATTTTAAAGTCACTGTTCTACTGCCTGCCAAAAATCATCCCGGATAGAGACTCTGGGTTTAGGGACATACTTTTGCCCTACATGTGTAGCCCTGAATGCTACACAAGAAATCATTTTCTTGCTCTCCCTCCCTGCTTCCTCTAAGACCTGAATTTATTGCTTGACTTTATCACCCACTTCTGTAGTACGATTGCAAATCAGGATTTCTCTTTGATTGTCTAATTAATTAACATAATCAAGTTAAACTCATAGTAATTGTCCTTTTCTGCTATTTAGCTTGAGTACTGTTCCTTCTGTTTTCAAACACGGTCTTCTCTGCTCAAAAGCTTTTCTCTTTCTAATTTTTAACTTTATTAGGTGGGCTAGTAAAGGATATAAAAAGATTACTTATTACCAATTGTTACCTCCAAATTATTTGCGCACGTCTGAGAATTTAATCAGAGTAAATAAAAACTGTATTCTGTACTTTTAGTCTTAGACTCCTGAAGCACTTACAAAACCTTGTGTTACTTGATTTTTATGTGCACCAGAACCTAAGTCCTGAATTGAATAGGCAAAACTGTTAGCCCTTTATCTTGTTGGAAAAACCAATGAAGTGCTGCGTTTCTTTCTACTGATCTTGAATCTAGACTGCTGCAAGCTCTGTACTATCAACCTCTGACTTCCACTGAAATGTTTAAAATAAAACAAAGTAAATTCTTTATCCCCTACTTCCCCCAGTGCAAAAGTCAGGGCAGGAGTTGAGGGCTGAGGTTTGGCTGTGTGACATTCCTCTTTGTGTCTGTATTGCCCTGCTATCTGTTCTCCCTGGCCTAGGGCATGTTACAATGTCTGTTCTCCACCTCAGTTTCACCCGGGAAAGCAGTCCTTTCAAGAGTAAGATTTTTCTCTCCCTGGGTCTAGATGTTTAATTTTTGGATCCCACCCGCCTTTTTTTATCTGATACTCACTTTCCACGATTGTTTTTCCTGCTTTTGCATGTATGGTTTGCCAGAACACAGATATATACGTAAGTGCAGACATTTTAAAGCATTAAAATAAGATAGGTGGAAAACAGCCTGTGGTTAAGGCATTTGTCCCTGACCCAGCACACTTGGATTCGCTTTTCAACTGTACAAGTAATGAAATCTGTGCATTTCAGTTTTGCATGTGGACAACGGTGACTATAATTCTTCTTACTCAACCAAATATTTTGGTGATGAACCCCAATTTGTGAAATGTGCTCAAATAATACTGTGTTGAACATCTGAAAATAGGGTTGGGTAAGGTGTCTGAGCTGCTTAAACATTCCGTGATACCATAAAGGACCCTTGGTACTTCCTTCACTTCTGCTTGTACAGTCTTAGTGCAGTGTTTGACCTGACTGGCATTCGTCTGGACCCCTGGCAATTAGATCGACTCGCCTGACGAAAACTGAGTAGATCTGTGATGGCTGAGTAGTAGAATTACTTTATTAAAGGAACCAACCATCAGCAGACCTGTTGCATAAGAAGGTAGCTAGTTGCTCTGGTAGGAGGAAACTTAAATTCTGTCAGTTTTAGTATGTAGCATGTTAACTGTGTCAGTCTTAATATGTAGCTTCTCCTGTAAAAGGTTTTATAAACCAAATGATAATGGATAAATGAATGGAGACAAGTGTTCTTGTGAGCTGGTTCTCCAATGTACTTGTGCTATCATGTCATCTATTTTATGCCATCTTGTCTTAATCTTGGATCTGCCTGTTAGCCTTCCTAAGACGTTCTAGTCTCCTAGCATTTTGCAGCTTCTTCTCAGGGAGTAGCCATCTCTTGAACCAGGCTTTGTATTCTTTCAGCTGTAAAAAGCAATATGCACAGCTTCACCCAATATAAATTTTACCTGTTTGCTGCAGACTTACATTCTGCTGCAGGTAGTATTGGCTGTGTGGTGCTTAGCTGTGTACCAGGGTTAACCCACAACACTGTGTAAAATCTTTTGATCCACATCGAGTCTTAAACCCATCCTCCTGTGTTTCAGAGCAACACAGCTTAGATCCCAAGAAGACGACAGACAGTGATAAATGTGGAGCTTATTTGAGAAGGAGCCCTTATCATGGGCTTAGTAGTGCTGCGTTCAGTTGACAAGGAGGACCACTGGGGTTAAAGTAAAAGGAAAGTAGCTGCTCTTTTAAAGAAACTCCGTTGAGGTTGGATGCAAAGCCATTCCCTAAATATATCTGATGGCTATAGGGCCCAGATCTTCCATCTTGCAAAACCAAGAAGTTAAGGGGGAGAAATCCTTTATTTTTTTTTCCCCTCAGTCATGCACCTTATGACTACTTTGCTTTTCCAGACTTCCCTGACTTTACAGGCTGTGACATCTGCTTTTGCCCCACAGAGGCTCATCAGTCTCCTAGAGAGGTGCCTCAAAAAGTGGAAGAAAAGGAGAAGCAGGAACAGTGGGTTTCCTTGGATCACTTCACTGAATTCTGGAACAGTTTAGGTTTATAGGGACCCTTGGATGGCATCTGTGTGAAGCAGGGTTAATGTTAGAGCAGATTGTTCAGGACTGTGTCCAGGCGAGTTCTAAGTATCTCCAAGGATGGCGATTGTATGGCTTCTCTGAGAAAGACCTGCTTATTTAGTCTGAATTACCACTTCCTCTAGAGAGAAACTGTATCAGGATTTTCTTGAATTTATTGAGGTTGAATGGAAGCTTCGTCATCCAGGTCAGTTTTGCCACCTCAGAACTCATCAGTTAGCTTGTCAGGTTTTGACACCTACTTTCTATGAGCTTGTTTTTTGTTCTCATCATTTTTCTGTTCGGTAGGTGAGAAATATATTGGCTGGTTTTGTTTTACGTATTTTCTTTGTGCAAGATCTGTTTTCTCAAGGATGGAAGCAATCATTTGAACACCAATAATGCAGGAATGTATATGTCTTTCCATAGGAGCTCCTATAACACCCTCCTAGTGTACAAAAGGGCATCTGGTTTCAGCCTTTAGAATT
>NW_010390591.1:12772-13779 GCF_000710305.1 Buceros rhinoceros silvestris | reverse complement strand
GAGAATGGGCAGCTCGGGCCGGGCCGTGTCCGCCTGTTACTCTTCTAGTGTCTAAGGGAGGAAGAGTTGTGCAATAATATGATTAAAATTGAAAAACGTGCTGCTCCGGCAAGAGAAGTGGGGAGAGTGAAAACATCCAATGATCAAAAAAGTTATATTAAAAAAAAAAAAGAGAAAAATAGGGTCAGACAAAATACCTCTTGGTCTGTTTTGTTAAAAACGGTAACGAGTGTAGATACTGCTGTTGAACAGTGATGCGTGGACTTGTCTCCAGCAGGTACCCACTGCCTCTGCATCGTCCAAGGTTTTGGCAGAGTTTTACTTCTGAAGCTTTATCAAAAGTCCTGCCAAAATAATAGTTACCACAAAGGAAAAAAAAAAGCTGGATTTGTAGAGAAATAACTGTAAATGCTTCGGTGTTTGGTGGGATCCCAGCTGCAAGTTGCTGTGTCAGCCACGCAGAGTTCATGTTGTGTCTCTGTCTGGGACACGACCTCTAATCCTGGGGTGCTGAAGGCACCCATATAATAGTGGTTTATAGTGTAAAAACAGGCAGAGGGATGTTTTCCTGGGGGTTAGTTCTGCGTTGGCTCCTCCAAACCGGGTCACTTGGGTTTCAGAGTCGCAGTAAAACTGAGTAGGTTTGCAAACAGCATTTAAACGCTTCTTCCAAACCTTTGTGACTTAGAAAACTATCCTTAAAGCAGCATAAAATGCCCAAAATCTTGGGTTGGCAGCTGACAGCCCGGGTGGTTTTGAGCCACTTTAGTACAAGGTATTAAACCTCCTTGCCTGAAACCAGCAGTGATTCTGTTCTGTTCACACAGGAAAAGGATGTTTGAGACTTTTTCCTCAAGTAGCAAAGGTTTATATGTAGAACGAGGCTCTTTTTCTCTGGGGAGCCTGCCTGCACCCCGTTCCTCCTCCTCAGAGACGACAGGCTCCCCTGCCCAGCTTGAAACCGCGGCGGCAGAAATAACCCTCGGGTGAAGCCACTTGCTGGACCC
>NW_010390591.1:10603-12690 GCF_000710305.1 Buceros rhinoceros silvestris | reverse complement strand
GCGGCAAAAATACCCCTCGGGTAAAGCCACTGGCTGCCTCTGACAGGCATCCAGCAGATGAGTAAGTACATCCTGAGCTGGATTCAGCCCTGCAGTTCGAGGAAGTTGCATTTAAAGAGACAGGGGTTGAGATGCTTGGGAGACCAAAACTGTTTTCATCTGCTTTCGGGGAGCTGCGGGGCCGGAGGTTCTTTAGAGAGCTGGGGGAAGGAGCTGATGAAAGTGCCCTTTGTGCCATCGGGAGCGTGACAAATGGACTGCTGGCATCTGTGGAGAGCTTCGGGCTGTTCATTTTTGCTGGAAGAGATTCTTGGAGTCAGTCAGGCTTTTGACTCAAAGCTTGTTCGCGCCGATATATGTATTCCACGCTGTACATACATGATACTGCAGTTTAAGTGTGTGGCTGCCAGCATAAACATACGTGGCGCATGTATGACAGCGGCGAGAGTCATCGCAATGCTTCCAATTAGAGCTTTGTGCTCTCACTTCCCAGCGAACACTTTGTTTTGGGTGTTTGGAAAGGGAAATCGGAGGGAAAACCTCTTCAGAGTTTGCCAGGTGCAGCATCTGCTCAGCTTTGAACTTTGAAGATGGAAGAAACTGAAATGATTTTTCTGGTTGTGATAAATAGAAAAGTTTTGTCCCCTGGAAGACTAAAACCAAGTCGCTGTGTGTTTTAAGAGCACGGGTAGAGCTAGGAGTTGATGATCCGCTCCCAGGGCACAGACTCTGCATTGTGCAGCCAGGCTGACCCTGCTCGCTACATCTCGCTTCTCTTTCTGATAATGCAGGATATTTTTTGTGCTCTGCAGCAGCAGTTGCTGTGCAGGTAATTCCAGAGCGCCTGCTCCTGAGCATCCTTATTCCGCTGGTTTGTTTGGGTGCATGAGGTTGAGTCACGGCGCCTGGTGTCTTGGTCCTACCTCTATGTGTATGTAGGAATGTACCCATGTTTGGAAAAAATTAGATGTTTAAAGTCCTGCAGACTATTTAATCAACTCTTTGAAGCATCGTTACAAGCTTTAAAGAATGATAATGATGCCTGTGAAAAGTGATGGGGTTCTGTTTGAGAAGCAACATGCAGTGAAGTGGAATATTCTAATATAAAATGCGGAATATCTTAATATGTCTTGTATATTAAGTACAGAATTTGGGTTTAAATGCAAAGCGTGGTGCTGCTGGACCTTGCTGATAGGTTTTTTTTTTTTTGACTAAGAGGTAGAATTCCTGCTACCTTAAAAAGTGGTGCCCTCTCTCTTCAGCCAGTTCTGGTCTTTTCCTTCCTCTTTTTCACCCTCTTTCTCTCCTCCCACCAGCAGAGCGCAGGTCTCTTACCTCGCACACGGGTTCTGTTTGAAAAGATGTCAAGCTAAAAGATTAAATAAAAGAGGGTGCTGGTTATTTCCCTCTTCTTGCAGCAAGCGCAGACAATCTATGTGGCGAGCAGCGACTGCTCACCTCGGCAGGAGCTTCGTGCTGGGCTCCCACCCCCAGCTTCCCCTGTCTGCTCCCACAGCGATCCTCTTAACTGGGCTGCTGCTCCTGCACACCCTTGGATGCTCTCCTCCCTCTGCTGTCCCTCCTGTCCCAGGCTGCCTGGTCTCCTCCAGCTTGGCTCCAAACCTCCCTGGAGGTGGGTGAGAGTTCACGGCTTTAGCTCTGTTCGTGCTCTTCACCCCGTGGCCAGCCTGAGTTTGGATCTTGCATGTTCCCTTTGTGTGAAATTAAAACTAGCAGAGGATTCCTCAGCCGCGGTGGTGACCTTACCAAGAATTCCTCCCTGCAGCCAGGGTACAAGATGCCATCCAGAGTCTTAAATATTGTAATTTTGTGGTTTTTTGACTCGCCAGTTCACCAGGCGAAGGTGCTCTTCAGCCAGCAACCATAAACAACCCAGTGCAGCCAGCTCCTCCAGTAGCTAATAGGGGA
Source organism: Buceros rhinoceros silvestris (assembly GCF_000710305.1). Taxonomy (NCBI): domain Eukaryota; kingdom Metazoa; phylum Chordata; class Aves; order Bucerotiformes; family Bucerotidae; genus Buceros; species Buceros rhinoceros. The sequence continues at coordinate 10,761 of NW_010390591.1, read as the reverse complement.
AATTGTTGGGTGGTTTAACTGGATCTCGTTGGCGCGCTGATCTACGCTGCCGCTGGTGGGGTGGCTGTGGGAACCCTGCGCTTCTCGGCGTGGGGACTGTGCCTGCTGCCTGCTGCCTTACGTTTTCCAATTGCCTGCTGTTCCTAAGCAGCATGGTG
>NW_010390591.1:5765-10483 GCF_000710305.1 Buceros rhinoceros silvestris | reverse complement strand
CCTGCTGATAAACGTTGTGCTGCTGCATGGTTGCATCTTCTCCAAGTCTTCCTCAGTCAGACTGTCCTCATGCCCCGAGGAAGATGTCGAGCACAGTCCTGACAGGCGTCTGTCAGTCCCCCTGGCTCAGCATGCTGGTTTCTGTGGGAAGGCTGGGGAGATCCTTCCCAGGAGCTCGTTCCTCCCCTGTTACTGGTGGGTACAGTTTGGTGCCTGCTCTCAGCGTCAGTGCAACAAGTACAACAGCAGTGGTGAGGCTGGTATGAAAACACAACGCTGCAGCGTGTTCCTCCCCTGGAAGGTTTCCATTCAGGTCTGTTGAGCTGCTTCATGTCTGTCAGAAGCTGGAATTTCCAGAGCTCTGTGTCTTCTAGAAAGAAGAATGGAACGAGTGTTATGTCACGGTTTGTTGCTGCGGCCCAGATCTGTGTCATTGGGCTCGCTGCTGTTTACAGCCTCAGTGTATTTTTGGAATATGGATTCCAGCTCCAAAGTCTGAGCTTCTGGGGGCTTGTGATCTGCCAAATGATCTTGTAAAATTGTGCTGTTTCCTCTCATGGGAAATTAACTCTTTCACCTCCCATCAAATAGGAGCAAGTCTGATGTTGCTTGTGAGTTTGCAGCATCTCAGCCAGCCCATGACTGTCCTGAGTAAAGTGGATCCCACTTTCTTGTGCTTTATTTCTTGGTCCTATCAGGACATCTTCAAAATGTTCTTCACCGAAATTCAACCTAGTGCTGTCCCGTAACTCCCCTTTGGCTTTGGCAGTGCCCAAAGTGGATATTCGTTCCTTCTGCAACACGGCTCAGATTTCAGTGTTTGGAAATTGAGGTGGGAGAAGGGGTAAGTGAAGCAAACTCCGTGCAGCGCTCTGTTGCTGAACAGCTCTCTGTTGCTGAACAGCTCTGTAACACCACGTGCAGCACTTTGTTGCTTGGCTGCTGTTGACTCGGAACAAGACCTCTTTTGACCTTCAGCCTCAGACCCACTGGACACGGCAGAGCTTTTCTAGCCCAGTGCTCTGCCTCTTCTTCCAGGATACCCCTGCAGAGACGACATGTCCTTCGCCTTCCCCGGTCCTGTGTGACTGCTTTACCTCGCAGCCAGCTTTAACCTTTGAAACCATCCACCCTTTTGGGGTTCTGTCTGATTCAGTTGTTTGTCACCATCTCCATGGGACCGGAGCAGCCGCTTCACTAAATGAGGCTTCAGAGATGAACCTCAGGGTTTTCGCTGTGGGGGGAACTCGAGCCTGTGATGGCCTGTCAGAGGAAGTAAAACCAGTTCCCATGTGCTCTGCTGAATGGTGGATGAGTTACATCCTTGAAATGAAGAAGCAGTAATTTGTGACTTCTCTCTTTAAGTTCCTGTTGTTGGACGCTCTTTTCTTTCCCTGAATAGAACGGGAGGAATGACGGGTTTCTGTGAGAGCTGCTCTGTGTGCGGTGGGATGGCTCGTCCCCTCGCCTTTGTCATTTCCCCCTATTTTCCAGCGGAGCAAGAGGCTGCTCTTTCTTTTCAAGCCTTCCTGCCGAGGTTAATATGGGGCTACAGTTATTTGGCACGTGAATAATGCGGCGCGTGGGATTACACAGACGATCTAAACGCAGAAATTGAGTGTTCCTCGAACTTCAGCGACCTGAGAGGAGCGCAGGGCAAAACGCCTTCGCGTCATTGTGCTGGTAAAACTTCATTCCGCAGGAAGCTTCTTCCCCCTTGAGCCCCTTCCCCTCTAAATTTCGTCCCTGTTCCTGGTTCAGGGCTTTGCTTTTCAAAAACAGGCTCTTATCCCCATTGTTATTTTTTTTTTAAAACAAAAAAAGGAACGTGCTGTTTTCTGGATCTCCAAGAGCAAATTCTTGTGAACACCTCAGGGTGGTTTAATTCGAATTTCACTCGGTGGGAAGCAGAGACACCCGCAAATGCCGTGTTGTCCTCGGTTCTTCCAAACATCACTGGTCTGGAAGAGTCTGAGGTAAAGCCCTTTGCTGGTTGCACGTAACTATGAGCTCACTTTGCTTTAAAGGGCCCCAGCTCTCCGTTGGAGGGGAAGAGAATTTCTCGCTGCTCAGAGGCCTTGCTCTGACTTCGTCTTTTTCTCTGATGAGGGCGGAAGAATTAGCACAGGCGGTTTTGGAGGTGGGAACCACGTAGGATGTTGCAGCAAATGCTGGTTCCTCTGTGAAGGACGGCTGAGTAAGTGTGGTGCAATGCATCTCCAGTGCCTCCCGGGAGCCTGCCGGTAAGACCGACGAGGGGTGCTGGGTTTGGGGTGTACAAGCTTGCACACAAGCATCACGTATGTTTAATTTGCCCTGGTGAAGGGGGTTGTGTGTGTTCCAGCAGGGGTGGGCAGAAAGCCTGAAAAGCCCCTGGGAGGTGGGTAGCAGCGATTCGGGGAGAAGCAACGTGGACATGTACCTTCTGGCAGCTTCTCTGTGATCCAGGGTGTGGGTTTGCAGGATGTGGTTTGCCCATGCGTGGGCCATGAGCTTCTGAGGGGTTATCCACACGTCGAGGGACAACCCTAGCTGTGCCCTTCATAGCGCAAGGAACCCACGTTTTGTGTCCCTGGTTTTGTGCTCCTGGTTTTATTGGTTCTTTTCCTGGAACAGCTTGAAAGCCCCTGGTTAGGAGCTCTAAGGTATGTCTCATCTAACCTTGGGACGTGCAGTGCTTAGTTTGGGATGAGTTACACTGACCAGGTCCTCAAGGGGATCATATCACTGCAGAAATAGGGAGGTTTGGGTTTTCTCTCCTTCTTCTGGGCATGGTGAATAGCAGAGGAATTCACCCTGCTGTTCCACAGATTGTCACCTCTGTGTTACCCTGTGCTGCGGTGTGTGTCTGGGCTGCTGATGGAGGGGCTGGGTGAGGTTAAGCAGATGTTTCAAGGCAGTAGATGTTAGCAGAGAAGTCAGTGAAGGAAGTGACCAGCATCAGGGACTGGAAGTGAGCCTTCCCGGGAATTAGAGCGCAGTGTGAACTCAGAGCCCAGCGGGGTCATGCTGCTGCTCTGCCTTTAGAGGTTATGCTGAACAAGCTGGGGAAGTAGATCTGAGATGCAGCAGATGTTGCGAGGCTGCTCTTAATGACTCCCAGCACTCAAAGATGTTTCTTGAGTGAAGGGAAATTCACTGTGGTTGTGCTCTGGAATGAGCACACATGCTAATCCGAAACATTGGATTACTTGTTAAGTTACCTGAGCTAATTATTCTTTCATGTTGTGCAACAAGTCAATGTCCTTTATGTCCCCAGAGCTGTTGTGTTTATCCTATGAACTGGTTTCCTCCTCATCTTTCTTTTCTAGTTTACTCTTTTAATTTGTTATAAATAAAACCCCCCTGAAAGTGGTGTAATGGGTGGGTTTTACTCAGAGGACACCCAGATAGAAAGCTTGAGTCTTGCTTACACTTAAAAGTGTCCATAAGGAGAAAGGTGGTGCTGGAGGAGGGGGCTTCACTTTTTGGAAGAAGCACGGTTAAACGGAGCAGGAAGAAAGTGCCAGTTCCTGCTGCCGTAGGCGCAGGTGTTTTCGCCTTTGGTGTGGCTGCTCAGTACGTGGCAGCTGTGGCATGAAATCCCTTTTGAGTGCAAAAGCGTGAAAGGGTGTGGTGAAAGCAATCAGGAACCTTTCTGCTGCAGATTGCCTGATCTGTGGCATGAAAATCGTGCTGTTAATGTGGATTTGCTTTGCAAACTGTTGGGCTGGAAGTTACCTGGTGTAACGCCAGAACACTCCTTCTGGCTGCCCTGGGAAAAGAGAGTTCTCGGGCTGCTGCTCTCAACCACAATGGGCCAACCCTTCCAAGGAAAGAGTATGTGGAGCTTTTGGTTCTGCCCACGGGCACCAGTGCGGGAATAGGCTTCATTTATATGAACATTTGAGGAAGTCTTTTGGGTGGGGAATGAGTGAAGCCCCTTTTCTCTTCCTGTTCTGGGCTCCTTCTGTCATTCCAGTGTGACTGAACTCGCAGCTTCTGCGCTGACATCTGGAGGCATGAGCTTCTCCCCATGGAGGAGGTGCGGTGCTGGAGGAAGGGATACTGGAACCCCCTGGTTGCCTAAGCATGGAGAAGCAGGAGATCCTGTTCCCACACCCGTGTCCATTTGTTTCCCTGTGCTTTAGATGAAAGTGCTGGCATTTGCTCCACTGCCTGGCACCTGCCCGCTGCCTCTGTGCAGGGCTTTTCTGGGAGTTTCCATCTCATAATGGAGTTTTTGTTTAAACTCTGGATTTTTTTTTTGTAAAAGTGACTGAGGCCAACAAGGAGAGAGGGAAAGGGAGGAAGATGTGAGTATCCAGGACTTGGTAGCCCTCGAGACCGTGTGGCTGCTGCTCCCTTTTGTGTAGGGAGCAGAGTAGGAGAGATAAGCGTTATCTTTGTCTTTTCTTCAGTCGTGCAGAGTGTTCCTGCCGCGGAGGAGCAATACTCCGTTGGGTATTTCTGCTGCTGGAAAAGGAGATGGAGTTGGAAGCAGTGGTGGCTCTTACGTTCCTATGGGAACAGATAGGAGATGCAAGGGCTTGAATTCTCCACTCTAAGGGGATTTGTCAAGAGAGGTGGGAAAAGGATTTAATTTCTGATCTGAGTGGGAAACTAATACTCATTCTCTCCCCACTTGGCTCCTGCCTGCAAGTTCTCCTCTGCTGAAGAGGAGTTGGGATTTTGCGCAGCATCTTCAAGGCTGCTGCCTGGCCATGGCATTAATGACA
>NW_010390591.1:663-5590 GCF_000710305.1 Buceros rhinoceros silvestris | reverse complement strand
TCTTTCCCTGCCCCTGCAGCAGTTCAGTGCCCTCTGCGTGGGGAGAGACGGCGGAAAGACCTGCACGCGTCTGCTGGGCGAGTTCTGCATGGCGGTGGAGCGGGTTAGGAACCGGGTCTGACCCAATGTTCCAGACTAAACCAATTCTGAATCCTCTTTTGCACCCTGTTTAAAATAGATGAGATGTTCAGGGCACGAAACTGTTTTTTTCTGCCACACTGAGCTGCAGCCTGTTGTTAAAGCTGTTCCTAGCAGAGGCAGGACTCTGCCCATCCTGTCCAGCACCCCTCTCTTCCTGGGGAGCCTGGCTGGTGTGCTGTGAGGAGGTTCTGCAGAAGGGTTAGGTGGTGCTTCGAGGACAGCAGCTGCGTTCTGTGAGGGAGAGTTTCAGTCCCCAACTTAGGTTGCTCTGGCTGTAAATTGAAATAGCTCAAAGAAAAGAGCTTGAATCATGAAAAGGTTTCAATTTCTAACAATAAATGTGTTTCCAGCTAAATTCGGTGGGGCCAGCACCTGCCTGGGGGTGGAGCCTTGCTGACTCTGGATGGAGGCACTTCCTGGTCACCAGCAGCAGCTTCTTTGCTTTCTTTTAAAAGAGAAGTGTGGTGGCTTCGGCAGTTTGTCATGGCAGGTAAAGGCTGGGGGAAAGAGGGGCTGTTGGTCTTAAAAGGGTGATTAAACCCCACCATTCTGCACGCACCTCTTAGAAAAAGCTGCCTTTAATGTTGTTATAAGTGATTTTTTTAGCTACTCATCCTGGTTCTTTGCCCATTACAAAGTCAACACAATATGGCCAGTGAACCAACTCAGACTGCGGCTCCCGTCTGCCGCTCACGTGGCGGCAGAGCCTGTGCTGTTCTGTCAGTGCCATGGTGAGAGTGGCTGCCTGTGCTGGGACCCGGTTGGGCTCAGGGGACCTTCCTGGGCCACTTGTGCCATAGCTGGGTGGTGGTTGGCACACCACAGGCTCCTGCCTGTAGGTTCCTGTCTCTTGTTAGAGCTGTCGGTCTTCTCTACTCCCAAACCTGTGGGTTTTCACCCAGTTAAAGGTGATACCTGCTTGGTGCTGGAACTTCACTCTGCTCTGTGCAAACAGTGTCATTTCTTTGTAGTCCTGGTTTCTGCGCTACCAGCGTTGTAAAATGCAATTTGGGTTCGGCTCACTTAAGTGTGGAGGGAAGTTCAAGTGCTTCAGTTGAAGAGTGGCTCTGCCCCCTCTGAGGGCACTTACAGGACACTTGGAGCTATTTAGAGAATGTGATTTCAGCTTCCTCCTGGAGGGGGGAAAACCCACCCTGGAAACGCAGCAGGGTTTGAGCGCCTGCTCTCGACTGCGAAGCATGAAATTTCTTCTTGGCTCTCCCTAAAATTGATATGTCAAAGTCCTAGGTGCTTAGAGAGAAACGGACTCTCTGTTTTGTGTTCCTGGCTTGTGTGTTCCGTGACGATGGATCGCACAAAGGTCACCCGGCTGGCAGCCTGGAGCAGGAACCCAACGCCCGGCTGCTGTCAGCTGCAGGAGGGCTGTTAAAGCGGCAGCCTCTTGCCCTCCTCATGCAGTGTCTTCAACTTTATCCCCCTGCCCAGTCTTATAGGTGATGTTTTCTGTCTGGATTCTGGGTGTGGGTAAGCTCTTCATCCCCCAGCCACAGCAGAGAACAGGTTGGCTCCCTGCCCCTCCCCTGCTGCGTTCTGGTGCAGCCTCTCATCAGTGGAAACATATCATTGCTCCGTCTTGCCGTGTTCATCTCCTCTCTGGTTTATTAGGGTAAAGCAGAGGGAGAGGAGGAGGGAGAGAGGGAAGAACGCCAGTGTAGGCTGCTGCTGTTGCAATTTCAAGCCTACTTGTGGAAGGAGAGTGGGGTCCTTGTGTCCTTTGGAGCCTCTTTTCCTTTCCCAGCTGGATTTCGTTCTGGCAGCAGGAACACCTTTAAAGTTGCAGTGGGGCCAGGAGGATCATTGATCCGCTGGTGAATTATTCAGTGTCATCCTGCCAGTGGTTATTGCCTTACTCCAGAGCGGTGCTTCTGGCCTGTCACTGTCACTAACTCAGCTGAAGTAGGGTGCTGTGTGCTAGCGCTCTTCTGGCTGGGACTGAGGACCAAGCCGGGGGACATAAATTCTTTCCAGTTTAAAGAGTGCTTGACTTCATCGTTTACCAGGCGAGTCACTGGGTGCTGCAGCAGACCTTGTGTCCTGTGTCTGTCTGCTCAGCTGTTTTCCTCTTTGCAATGGAAATAAAATCATAAATTATCTGTGGGGCTTTCTGCCACGTGATGGATGGGATGCCGTGCAGCCCAAGAGCTCCAGAATGATGAGTTCATGTGAAGAGGAGTGACACTGATCTCTCCGAAGAGGAGTTCTTCAGTATCTTGCTCCCAGCAGCAACCTCATCTCTAGCTGGTCCTGATCAGATTCCCCACACAGTGAAAATACTGCGATGTTTTCATCAGGAACCCTTTTATTGAGCACTTCTTGACGTGCACCCCCAATGCTGCACGACACGAGGACGGGAGGCAGGGAACTGAGCGGACTGATGGATGGAGGAGGGCTCGACCGCGCTTGGGCTCTTGAGCTCACCAGAACTGGGATGTCAGATGGTAGAGGCTTCCACCGGAGACAGGGTGTGTTGCTTGCGGAGCACAGGGAAGACTTGGCAAGATGCTGTGAAGGTATGTGAGAAGCTCCCTGGCATCTAAAGGCAGCTGGGGTGGGATCTGCTGGGGCCTCAGGAGATCCCCTTCTTGAAGAGATTGTGGTCACAGGTGCTTTTCGGGAAGGAACTGGAGCCATCAGGGAGATCTGTTGCCTCCGTCCTCGCACTCCATTGTACACACAAATCTCGAGTGTGATTTGGCTGGTGGTCTGCGAGGTCCATCAGAGCTTCAGTGGAACTAAACATTTCCACAAGAATGTGGTGTGATTCCCAGAATTCCTCTTCAAATGAGCTGGGAACGTTTTCCAGGGAGAAGGCTTACAGGGAATTTCAGCTGGAACGTTTGTGCCTGTGTTCGGAGCTTAAGTGACCAAGGGAAGAAATTGAGGGGGACCAAGTAGCACAGGATTGTGCTGCAGCTCAGACCAGGACTGGGCTTATGCCTCAGGCTTAGGTGCTTGATTACGTCTTAATCAGCGGGTTAATGGCGCTGTAATATCGCCCGAGGCCTTTGAGCTCTAATCAAGGATCTGAATCAAGTGCTGTAACTTTAAAAGATGAAATCGAGATGATGATTTTTTTTTTTTGCAGGCTGTGGAAGTTCTCTTGCAGCACCAACAAATGAATTAGCTCCCAACCCCCGGATCTCGTGATCTCGTACAGCCTCACCAAGGGCTGTCTCAGGCTTTTCCTTCCGCAGCCCGGTTAAAGCTCGAAGCAAACGGACGCTTCGTGGTTTAATTGTAACATAATTAAAGGAAAGGGGGGAAAAGTCCACACCTAGACAAATCCCACAGAAGGCATTGCCACAAAGGCATTAAATTTAATTACAGGGATAATGATGCGTTGCTGACTGCATGGGAGCAAAAAGTATTTTCTCTTCTAATAGCCTCAAACTGTGTCAGCTCGGAGCCAATCATGCGTCACGGAGTATATCTGAATAAACAGCTTTTTTAAAACATATAATCCTGTTTGGATTATCCATTCAAGTGTGAAGGCTCGTTAGCATTGGAAATCCTTATCTGACAGATGAGAGCAAAGGTGGCTTCTCTTCCAGAACTTTTCCCTGCGGCTGCCGAGGTGGGGATCCTCGCCATGGCCCGAGTGCTCACCGACCTCTTAGTGCGTTCTCTGGGCAGCATCTGGGCTCAGCTGCTTTCTCTTTCTCACTGGTGACAAGTGGAATTCTTTCCGTTTTTTTACCAAACCAACAGAATTTAGTTCAACAGAGAGAGGTTTGAACTGGGACCGCTGGGCTCCTTCCCGGGCACCGGGTCCCAGGGCGTTCGTTCGTTCTCACAGCTCTTGCGCTGGAACCTGGCAGCAGATGACAAGCTCTGAGGATGACCTTGCTGTGATTTTCTTTAGGAAAAGGCATTTTTCCTGCTCAATCCTGACAGGCATGGACTTGAGCAAGAGTTTTGAGGAGCACACAATGCCAGTCTACCCTCTTTTGAGGAGAGAGCAGCACAACCGAGTCACCTTTGAACAGAGGAGGCTTTGCTTTTCCCCAGCGGGTCTGTAGCTGGGGCCGGGCGAGCTGCGGCTGGGCTGGGCAGCACATCTCTCCACGTGGTGCTTGCTCCCAGGTGAGATGGCTGCTCTCGTTTCTCCTTTGTGCTCGCCAGCACCAAACTGATGTCATTTAGACCTCAATTTTGTCCTCTTAGCAGGGAGAAGGTACTTAGCTCCTTTCCCAATCCCTCTTTTGTGATCTCTGATCCCTTTCCTCTCATTTTCATGATTCTCCTCTCCATATTTTAGTCACCATGGGTTTGATTTATGTTCTGAATAGTCTCCAGCTGCTTTTTTGGACCTACCATCGTCCTAACAGTCCACACCACCGGAGGTGGTGAACTCCTGCGTGTGGGTGGTTGATGTTTCCTGCGCTCCATTAACTTGGGGGAGAATTACTCCGGATTTTTTTTTTAATTGTTCTTGGTTTTTCTTCTAGTTTAACCAGCTTTTAGCCACCGAAACAGTTGCAGTCTGTGCTGATTTTCAGTTCGTGGCTGTGCAGCTGCTTGAAGCCAAGGCAACACTTCTTCAGGGTGTTTCTTCTGCTGAAGACAGGAACATGGTACAGGAATGTGCTACCTGTAGGAGTGTGTCAGACACTGGGGGAGCAGAGGAGGAGATGGGAATTAGCTGTTCCTCCTGCCCCTCTGCTCCACTCTGGGGAGACCCCCCTGCAGGGCTGGGTCCAGCTCAGGGCTCCTCAGCCCAGCAGAGACACGGAGCTGCTGGAGCGGGGCCAGAGGAGGCCACAGC
>NW_010390591.1:0-498 GCF_000710305.1 Buceros rhinoceros silvestris | reverse complement strand
GCGCTGTCCGAGAGCTGGGGAGGGGCTGGTCAGCAGGGGCAGGACGAGGGGTGACGGTTCAACTGACAGAGGGTAAATTTAGATAGAAGGACGAAGTTTTTCACACTGCGGGTGGTAGAACACCGCAAGTGTGTTCCCATCCCTGGCACCATCCCAGGTCAGGTTGGCCCTTGGGGCTCTGGGCACCCTGCTCTGGGTGCAGATGTCCCTGCTCTCTGCAGGGGATTGGACCAGGTGACCCTTAAAGTTCTGTTCACCCAAACCAGTCTGTGATTCCAGCTCCAGGTTCTGTAGTGAAGAACCCTCAGAGAAACACAGACGCAGTCTGTGAGCTCTGTGACAGGACAGGATCAAAGTTGGAGCAGGTTTACGACAGAGTAGTCTCAGGGCTGGACACCAGAGGACTCCAGGACTGAAGTCATCAATCTTCTAAAATGGAGTTGTTCAAATAACTACTGAGCTAGAAACTGGAGTCTCGACCCTCTGCGGCTCTCGCTG
>NW_010390590.1:13971-15577 GCF_000710305.1 Buceros rhinoceros silvestris | reverse complement strand
ATTATATATGAATATAATCAAATATAACTGTGATAAATGCCGATCTATTGGAGAGCAAATTACTATTCCTGACATACCAATACCACCCACTGCATTTTACGAGTGAGACACTTCAGAACTATTATGTGTAAACAACACAAAATAACCTGCTCACAAGTGCAGACATCAATTTTTGACGTCTTCCCACTTGCCAATGCTTATCATGGGCAACTTCATTCACTTAAAAGACCATGAATGCATTGAAGGGAAATGATAGAGAAGCATAGGAGCCCATGAAGGAACCCGCAATGGGTATAAGCAAAGCAGTCTCTTCTGCACTGAAAAAGAAAGCAACTAATATGGTCAGCAATTGCACTTTGTTTCCTGTCCCCAGTATTTTAGATCACAAAACATATTGTTCCTGGAATGGCAAAGCTCACCCTAGGGCAAAAGACAGTGAAAAATGAATGGAAGAAATTGGTTTATCGGTAGGTTTCCTTTCCTCCATTTTCTTGGATGTGAAGTCATGAAGGCTGAAGAGCTAGCAAAGTGACTAACACATTCCTAGAGTGGAGCAACAAGAATTGTCCTTAAAACAGGACAGAATGGACAAGGGTAAATCTGGAAAAGCCAAATCTTTCTAAAGGCACTGACCAAAAAGAACCGACCCGAGTCTTACCTTTTTGGTTGCTCCCAGCTGCAGAGTACAAGTGAAAGCAATGTCTGCTTCTGTCGCTTCCCTCTCCATCTGGTCTGTAAAAAGAGATGCTACTGCTCACTCTTCCCGGTCTGTACCTTCTTCATAAGCTGGCTTTGCGAGACTGGCAGAAAAGGTTTATCTTGTTTCAGATAGCTTGTGAGGTAATGTTTTTGTCTTCCCAGAAACCTTGTCCTACAATTCATTGTTACTGTATTCATGCCAGTTGAAGAGAGGGAAAAATTATGTAAGGAGAAACATAGATGCTGAGTTTATATACTGGCATACAGATTTGAGAACAGTAAATGACAGCAAATGCTATGGAAGAGGAAAATTGTTCCCTCTTCCTTCTTCCACTTGTCAGAGCTATGACAGTCCTGCACCTTCACAGCCCCTGTGAGCTGCAGCATCAGACATTATTAGCTGGAGAACAATGTCTCTAACAGACACAAACCCCTTCTCCAGTGGCGTATGTGTCGCAGCACGTGTATTTCCCCAGGTTACGCACTTTGTGTTGTAGGACAGTACGCTACCTCACCAGCAATCTCGGCATGGTAACTCACTTCACTGGAACAATCTCTGGTGAGCCACCCCATCACCTACTTCACTGGTTTCCCAGCTAGGTAAGCGACAACAGCAAACACTGCAAACAGCAATTTTATTTAGGTTCAATCATGTAGCACATGTAGCACAGGGGTTACATAAAGAAACACACTTTATGGTTCTCATGTCCAGATACACGTCATACACACCACTTTACATTCAAGCCAAATATTATGCCCACAAGTCGAACTTTAGCACTCTTCTCACCTAACACCCTGAAACTTTAAATTCAGGTACTGAAGTGGGAGAGGGAGGGACTGGTGTGTGGAAAAACTTTGAGAGATAGAGAGAAAGAGAGGAAGAGAAAGATAGAATGGAGAGGGAAAG
>NW_010390590.1:0-13883 GCF_000710305.1 Buceros rhinoceros silvestris | reverse complement strand
AGAGAAGAGGTGACTATATGACCTGTTAAATGGAGGTCAGGGGTCCCGGTCCAGCTGAGAGGGAGCACATATATGAGCTAAATTGCTGGAAATTTATGCTTCTTGAGTGACCCATTGCAGATGTCAAAGTCCAGGGGGTCAGTCTTGATAAACTTCAAATGGTTGTTAGTTTAGCAGACTGATCTGAGTGTGGATAAGACAGATAAGGCACTTGGTTTTCTCATGCTTATCGCATGCTGCACAGGCAGGGTGGGTGCACAAATGGGAAGAAACTACCCAGCCTACACCCACCTCACTTCTCCTTTTGGTTGCAGTTCTCTGTAACACTTCTTCAGCAGCCTAAGTGAGGCCTGTTTTCCACAATATGTCAGAGCTCTCTACTTTATAACAGATATTAACTTATTTTATTCTCTTTTTTGTTGTTGTGTTTTTCTTTAATACACTGAATTTGCCATGGGCAATTAGACTTTTACTGGTTTGTGGCACAAGTGTTCCAACTGACTCATTGCAAATAGTTTGTACATCAGAAAATATTATGCAAGAGGGTCACATCCTAGAATTGTCAGTCAGACACATAGTTATGGTTTAACCTGTAATTTCTTGGTTTTAGAGTCTATGCCTATTTTAGTAATTATAGCAATAATAGGACTTATGGTTTAATATCCTAAAGTGTACTTTGCTGCTCCACCCACCTCACTTCAGTTTTTCACTTACAGACCTGAGCTCATGGGATAAGTTCTGTTTTCTCAAGGTCTTTTCATGGTAGGCTTCTAGAGATGTCTGCTTCTTCCCAGAGCTCATTGTAATATTATCTCTTACCATTTGCATCATACAACACAAAACCTGGTCTCTGGTCCTCTCTGTTCTTCTCAGCCCTCAAAATCCTTAAATACACATGGAATTACAATTACATCACAACACATTAACAGGTTTTAAGCAGCATATGAACATAAATGACTGTCTGGCCTGAGCCTGGGTTGGCTCCAGGCTACTTGCTAAGTATGCTCTCATCAGGCAGGAAACTTACCCATCAAGGGCCAAAAGAAAAGAAAAAAAAAGACAGCACGATGTTTTCAAATATATTAAAAGCTTCTTGTATAGCTATACTCTCGGAAGTGAAGAAATGTGTTTCTAAATTTTCTGTGACTCAGTAATTTCTATGTACAATTTTGCTAGCAACAAGAGCCTTTGTACTCCAGAAATCACATCAAACTCTTCCACGTGCTAATGTCAAGAGTATGCATCCACCAATAGTTTATCCAGTGATAAACCCAGTCTAAATAAATATCCAGAAAACAAGGTGGAATGTCTAGTTGCAACATAAAACTGTCATTGTTGTTAATGTTAATCACTGCTAACCACTGCAGGTGGTATTTGAGGTGAGTGAGTTTACCAAGCAAGGAGTCAACGCCAGAGAATGCGATCTGATGTCATCTTACCACACTCACATATCAGAGCTTCTGTATCAAAAAAGAGCTGCTCTTTGATGGTCCCAAGAGCATCCCAGGTTCTGTTTTCTGGAAAAAGAAAGGTTCTATCTTAGAATTACAAAGCTTGGACCCAAACTGAAGCTTATAGTGGAGGAAAAAAAACCCAACCAAACAAAACATAACAGACCTTACAGATAGATGCAGGATGTGTTCCTCCCCCAACCCTTTGTTTGATTTCACATAATACTTTTTTTAAATCTGAGATCAGCTTAGTCTGCCTCTTAGTCTATTAGTTACATAATTTAAACAGAATTCTTGAAAACAGTGTCCTTAAAATCATTCCTTTGTTTGAGATTCAAACAGTGATATTCACAGATATCACTAAGTAGGTTCTCACCCTTCACAGAGAAAGGAGCAATAGTTTCTAGCTAGCATTTGTGCCAGCCCCATCTGCTGTGGCATAATGCACAGAGACCTAGAAACATATTTTATAGGGCACAAAAGCCTTACCTATGGCTGTACCTATACGGTGCTAATACAGAAACAGCGAAAATAAGGCTAAAAAGGATCCAGTCAATTTTTCTACACCAGGCCAGCATCTAGACTTTTCCTAAGGTGGGTCTTAAAAACATCAGTGATGAGGTCATGTGTTTGTTGGAGATCTGCAAACTCCCTAGGCAACCTATTTCAGTATTAACTACTTTAATAGGTAGAAAGCCTTTCCTAATAGCTAGCTTGAAGTTTTTCTTTCTGCTGTTTAAACCTATTACTTTCCTCGTACATTCAGTTGATATGGAGGACACTGTATTGCCTTTATCATAGCAAACATTCAGAGATGTAAAGATTGCTATCATTCCTCCTTCGTTTCTCCTCTTTCCCATAGCTAAAAAACTTCCATCATTCTAGCCTTTCTACATAGCTCACACACTCTAGACCTCATGAGCTTTTCTTGACCTCTTTTCATTTTCCTCTGTACTTCTTCCAATTAATCTTCATCACTCTTGAAAACAAGGCCTAGAATGGGATATTATACACCAAGTACAGCCTTACAAATGCTAACCTGAAACTTTTTTTGCTTTAGGTCTACAAATAATGAAAAAAGAATTTATAGAAAAAGAGAATAAGTCTTCTGAGCCTGCACAGCATCAAGTAAGGGAAAGTTTCTCCTAAAGAGTTTACAAATAACAAACATGGCACAGTGACATGGGCAGGGAACAGCATCAGGAAAATTTGTAGTAATCAAAAGTAGCAACACAGTGCATTCACTTTTAATAGATACTATGTACTCTCTACAGACAATGAAGCTAGAACAGAGGTAATGAGGAAGATGTTTTGATGCTCCTTAATTCAGTATTTGAGAAAAAGTATGTTTGGTTGCATACTGTGAATACACCCCATATTTATTAAAGCATGCACCCCCTTGGTAAGCTGCACATTGCTATCCAAAGCGAACATCTCACAAAAGTATCAGTGTTTTTGACTGAGCTACAAGCCATGTCACCTGTCAAGACTGATCCATCTATTATGGACCAATACATACCACCTATCAAGTCAAATAAACCATGATCTAATCAAACCAGATACATTGACTATGCAGCGAGAGAAATCAGTTATCAAATCAGACACTGAATGAGTTTAAAAATACCTCCGAGAGGGATAGACTATTTTTGCCCTGGCAGATGTCCTACACCAATGTTTAGTATTTTGTTTTAATCTTAATTAGCCCTGATGGACTTACTTTGGTGAAAATTTCTAAAGGTTGATAAAAAAATCCTTTCTGTAATCTCTTGTGCAGTGACAAATGCTTTTCACTCCACTTGAAAAAGTCTTCCATAAAACAAGGTGGTGAGGTTTATAATAGAAAGGCATTATTTTTCCATGGGTAGTTATAGACATCACTAAGATCACTTCACCTTCCCTTCTCCAGACTGAGCAACCCTGTATACCTTATGCTGCAGTCCCCCAACCATCCTCCAGACCTTCTGCTGACCTTTCTCTGCTCCAGTATGTCCACATCTCTCTCTCCTGTGCTGGGGTGCCCAGTGCTCCAGAAGTGGTCTCATGGGTGCAGAATAAAGGGGATGGACCATTTTCTCCAACCTGTTGGTACACTCTCCAAACAGCTGAGGATATGGTTTGCTAGAGCCCTAGGTCTTCTGCACACACACTCCTTTTAGCTTTGCCTCACAGAGGAGATCCCAGTTTTAATTTCACTCTACTCTGTTTCCCCTTGAAAATTTAAGGAATAAGATCCCATCACCGCAAAGTCAGTTAGAGTTGTTTTATGTTGAAGTCAGTCTCGGGCAGTTTCCCTTACTGAATTTAACACAAACTGTTAATAAACTCACAGGTGCCATAAACAGAACAGGCCACAGCTCTCTTCCCTACAGGAAGAGCTAAGACAGAGTGGAAGAGCAGCTGTAACAGTCTTCCCTCATAAACCACAGGAGAGTTGCAGTAAATTTCTCCACACCGAGTGTTTTTGATGCTTTATGCTTGTTCGGTGATGCTAATTCATGAACCACAAACGCTCTCTCTTGCTCTCTAGTATATCAAGTCCAGTCCTGCTTCTCAGCTCGGGAAGCACAGCAGAGAGGTTTTGTGTTGTTGCAAACATAAATAATTTGTTCAATAGCGTGAAGATACATATGGAGCATTGTTTTTAAAAATTAGTCAAATAACACATTCATGGAAAACATCTACTACCATCTAAAAACTGATTCAAAAGGACACCGTAACTCCCACTTCCTTGGGTCTCAGCCACACAGACCTGAACAGCACACTAAGCAGCAGCCTAACTGCACAGCTTTGTCAGAGCACTGCTGTGACTGACTGACTGACGCACCTAAAGGTAAGGACAAAGCATTTCACATTTCCCTTTCAGACAGAGATGGACCAGGATGGGAGATCCTTTCAGACCCAGATTTTATCCACGTGGAAGTTTCAAAGTGCTTTGGATTGGAATTTACATGAGATGCCATCTGATTATTACAAATCGTTTTGCAACTTGTTTAGACCTGATATTTAGGTATGTTAATTTATATCAAAGACTTTGACACACAGAGCCTGTTCATTCACACTGTTCAGGCAATTTACTTTGCACGAAGAATATTTTTTCAGTGACCAAAGTGTGTTTGCATGTTATGTCTGAAAAAGAAAAGGTTTACATCAACCCTGCTACTTGCTGCAACATTTGCACACCTCTCTCACAGTTTGGCAGGTATTTTTTGAGAGATTTTAGAGGCTGCAGACATGAATGGTCAAATATTTAAATTTAAGTATTTATTGATGTAGAAACTGGGAAATAGAATTCTGCCCGTGTAGTTGGTGCTATAGCTACTGAACGCCGGGTTTACTCTTCTTTATTTGGTCTCTCAAGGGCAGTGAATATGCAGAGACTCCATGAGAAGAAGAATGGATAGTCCAGTCCACAACGAACCATTCATGATGATCAGGAAACCCTTTACGGAGATGTATAATATGTGCTTATTGTGACAGTAGTGGAAGGATGAGCACTTTGGGTGGCTTTCAAGGAAAAGGAGGCCTTACTGCTGTTTTCTATAGCATTTTATCTGGTAGACATGGGCTGAAACAGTTAAAAGATTGAGCCACGTCACTGAGGTAGATGGCCACGGAAATGTCTAGCTCATGAGTCCACGCAGCAACTGGACAGACAGGCGTACTCTGTCAAAATGGAGGTGTCTCTTCACCTGTCCGTGATGAGATATTTGGGGAACCTGCTTACAAAAAAGGCAGACATTGAAGTATTATGTAGAAACTAAGCAGGGTTTTAAGGGTCTAAATATTGGACACAGGATTATACCAGGTAGTTTTATATCCAAGCCTGTATCTCCTGTATCTTTGTTAGTGTTTCCTAAATACTCAGCATTATTTTGGATAGTCTTTCTCCACTCTTCCTCCTGAAAATGATCTCTGTAAAAAGAACTAAATGCAGAGAGATGGAAAGAGGGTGCCTGACCGCGGTCAGATAGTAGGAACATGGCCTTGCAGGCCATGATTTCTGTCATCATACTGCTTCTATAGTTTATGAGGCAGCCCCTCAGATCTGCTGAGTTGGTCACATGTGAAGTCCTCTGAGCAAGAAATCAGTGCCTCAAGGCAGGGGATCTCAAACATTCCTTAAATGGCTGGACCAACTATTACTGAAGATAATCATACGCACCTATTTCAGGGGTAAATTTGAATATTATTGTTCTTAGAACATTTTGAAGGAACAGATTATCGTAAACACTTTATACTATTAAGCAGCTGGGATATTGGAATTTGGAAAGGTAGGAGGTGGCATTCATTCATTCAGTGGATATTATATACACATCATATTCTCACACACTTAACAATGACAGTTTGAAACACATACCCAAAATTAGCTACAATGGCAAATGCAAATTACGATAAAATTCAGGGTTTTAGAAATGTAAGAACTGGTTACTTATTGGAGGAAAATGATAAAGCTAGTAAGAAATTTTGTATTTTAAAGTAAATATCAGTATATGTGTTACTATAAAATATAATTACATAATTATACTTTACTATGTGAAATCATATAGTTATTACAATGAGTATATAATATACGTTGTATATTATATAAAATACAACATTACTATGATATGCCACACATTCATATTTTAGATTACTTTATGTGATTCTTTTGGAAGGTGACAAATGGTCTTGTGCATCCAACTTCGAAAAATTCAGGTCCTTTTTTGGGTGCCTTAGACAGATGTCTTTAAATCTTTGATTCTTTCTAGAAAATAGGGCATGACAAACAAGCGGACTTGTTTAATGTGCCAGAGCAATTATTAAAGTAGGATTTCTGTTCAGGAAGACCCAAAGCTGAAAGCCTTTTAACAAAAACCATCCTGGAGATACAGACTTGAGAGACTGTCAGATTTACCAACCCAGCTTTCCTCACTTGTCAAATATTGTTGCAGGGAAACCCATTTAGAAATGTCATGCGGTAGAGCAGCTGTGTAGGTGTACACTGGATGTCAGAGCCTGTTTCCTTTGCTGTCTTTCCTCAAAGCGCTCATTAAGTGACTACAATCACCATCTTCTAATATTGTAATTCTGGGTATTAAAAGGTGCTTATGTATCTAAAGTGAATATTTTTATGCTGTGTCAGATGACAGTATGTCTTGTACATTTTACAAACTGCCATAGCGTTTGCTGTGACTTCATTATGAATCCCAAGTGGAACTGCTACACCTTGAAAAAACAGTGAACATAAGTAGCATGAATGCATATTTTTATCAGACCTGGTGTGCCTAAATAATCATCATGAAGTTACTATGTGAGATTCTGGTTACATGTCTTATTTTTCCATGAGATTTACTTACAGATAAAATGTTGTTTCTTGCACTGTCAAAAGCTTAGTCCGACAGCACTGTGCACTGTTCTCACTCTCGTTGCTGGCGTTTGCTCTGGGTGTTTCCAGTGAAAGGTTTGAGTAATAGCCTAGGAACATGTAAACCGAGCTGTTCTACTTCTTCCAGGGGTTTTAATTCAATTGGAGAGGATGCTCAGTATACCATAGCAGGTGGTTGGTGACAGGATTTAAGACAGCTGTCTCAATCTCACTTTCTCAGGTGGTTACAAATGCTCACATCTTTGTCAGACAGCCTTTCCAAGTACCATTTCCAAAAAATAAAGCTGTATACTGAGAATAGGCTGAAGGTATTTCTGTGGTCTTGATGCTGATTTTCTTGCGTTTCTGCATGCCCTGATCTTAGCAAGCTGCATTTGGGATTGAGAATACGACGAGTGCCTAATGAGTAAAAGTACCTCATTCTTTAGTGAAAAATTTCTGTCACATTCTGCTGCTTCTAAAATAAAAAGCCAGTGACAGATGCCTTTAGCTTTTCAAACACCAAAACTCTGCAAATCAGTATTACAATTGAGAAGCCAAAGATTTTTCTCAATCCTCCTAAAGCCAGAGAATCATGGGAGGTTTTGCAGAGTAACTTCTTCCTTCATTCCTTCCTTTATTCCTATCCCAGTAACATGATTTCATTCCCTAATATTAAAATAAATGCAGATATGCAGTGCACTACCTTCTCTTCACGGCCTAAGGGGGATCATTAGTTTATTACAGACTTTCCAAATTAACCTTCTACCCCAGGAAGGTCAGCTGTGGTTTTACACTGCACAGTAGTGCTTGCTTTCTAAAACCCTGTATATTTTCTGAAGTAAATTATAATTTTGATTGCATGATAGTGTATTGGGAAACCTTTATGAGTGGGGTTTAATGTCTAATTCAGTACTGCAATAATGTTAATTGCCTTGGATATTCTTTTCAATGTGAATACTCAGAAAATCATAGCTGTTAAGGGACTTTGTATTACTGGGTTCACACGTATAACCACGAGGCTGAGTCCTACGAATGGGCGAGGGATCCACTGGACCACCCAAGGCTGACACAGGCTGTGCACAGGCTGCCGGGTTGGTGTTTTCCAAATCGCATTTAGTGCTCCTGGTTCTCTGCTTGTGCAGGCTGGGAATCTTCCTATTCCCCATGCTCAGGATACTTTTCATGTGGAGGCAGAGAGGAAAGTGCAAGGGATCAAAAAATGGCTGATGTTATCTGGTTTGTCCCATCTTGCAGGTGGGATTCCACAGAGGCACACCAGGACATGGGCAATGGCAGCGTGTTCCCTTCTCTACCATTACAACACAGCAAGAGCATCTTGGAAACAGACTTTAATATTTACTTGTCTTTTCTTCATCCACAGAAGATTGCTCTTTTCTGGCAGCCTTCAACGAGCCTTTAATGCAAGTACTGAGGTTACATGGCAGGGTTTTGGCAGCAGGAGGGCTAGCCCTGTGAATAGACACAAGGACTTGTCCCCATTTTGGATACTGCCAGTTCCAGCTGGCTCCAGTGGACCCACTGCTGGCCAAAGCTGAGCTCATCAGCGATCCTGGTGGTGTTTTTGTAATAACATGTTTTAAAAAGGGTGAAAAATGCTGCACAGCAGCTGTGAGAAGGTGTAATGATAAAATATGAGAGATGTACCCCAGCAGACATGCAGGTCAGTGAAGGAGGCAGGGAGGAGATGCTCCAGGCATGAGAGCAGAGATTCCCCTGCAGCCTGTGGAAAAAACCATGGTGAAGCAGGTTGCCTACTTTCAGCCCATGAAGGACCATGATGGTGCAGAAAACCACACTGCAGCCCATAGAGACCCCCCACAGGAGCAAGCTCCTGGCAGAAACTGCAGCCCATGGAAAGGAGGCAATGCAGGAGCAGGTTTTCTGGCAGGACCTGTGGCCCATGAGGGACCCATGCTGGAGCAGTCTGTTCCTGATGACTGAACCCTGTGAGAAGAGTCTATTCTTGAGCAGTTCTTGAAGGACTTGAAAGTCCCTGGGAAGGTCCCGTCCCCCCCCCTCCACACACAAACACACACATACACACACACATACACCCCCCACACACACACACCCATCCCACACTGCAGCAGAGAAACAACGTGAGAAGAAAGAAGCAGCAGAGATAAAAAGTTATGAACTGACCACAATCCCAAATCCACATCCACCTGCACGGCTCAAGGAGGAGGTGGAATAGTCAGGACTGAAGATGAGCTTGGAAAGAACAAGGGGGAGGAAGTGAAGGAAGGTGGGTTTAGTTTCGTCTTTGTTTCTCATTATCTTAATCTATTTTTGACAATAAATTAAACTAATCCTCCTCAAAACTGTTTTGCCCGTGCCAGTTTATGACTGTACTAGACCAGCTTTTTTTCTTCAAAATTGTTTAAGAAAGTTGCTTCCCATCCTGTACCAATGGGGATGATTAATCCCACTTATATATCATGATTTAGGCTAATTTTAATTTAATTCTGTCTTCTTTTTAATTTCATCCTATTTTTAAGTCCATTTTCCAATTTGTCAGGGACATTTTGAACTCCATTCTTGGTTTAGTGACATCTGCAATTTTAATTTAGGAATTAATTAGTAGAAACTAGAAACCATTGTCATTAGTACATTGCAAGATGACTTACAGTTTGAAATCCCTGAAAACAATCAGGATTTCGTATCATGCCACCTCTAAACTGAAATGAAGGTCACATAGACAAGAATTGAAAGTCACTTTGGACTGGTCTATAGGAAGCTATTAACTTATCTCCAAATTCTTCGGTGTCTCAGGCTATCCAAGGGTCTATCATGTGAGAAGGTCTATCTCTTTACCCCAAGGTAACATGCAAATGACATCAAACAAAAGGGTCTGATTCTTGAGTATGTCTGTGTTTTGTTAATTTTATATTATTGTATTATTATATTATCATTTGTATTTTTCCATTGCCCAGTAAATTAAGCTCTTTATTAGTAAACAGATCTGATTCAGCAGGTATGCAGTACGTTAAGCAAGGGATTCAGCTAAGTTCTCTAGGGGTTCTGTCTGTCCTTTTCATTAAGTGATACATTGAGTTGTTTCTAAAAATGGTCATTACAAGTTTTGTCCATAATGCATATTTCAGTAGCTATTCAGCAATATGGGGAAAATGAGTCATTGCTCAGAGCTCTAAATTAAAGGATTATTGTCTAATACATAAATTCTGGTTCAGTTTGAACTGTCTCAGATTCTGTACCCAGTCCAACAGGGACTTGCCCAAGCTGGCTCCTCCACACTGCTGGGAAGCATCACCCAGCAGAGCTCAGGAGGCCATAACACAGCACAGGGGGGATGCTGCATGCCTGTCAGATCCAGAGCTCTAGCCATGAAGGAGCAGGCTCAGATTTGGATTTAAACTTTAAAACTAGAAATTAATATAATTTAATTCTGCCGTGGTTTAAATCCACACATCTGGCAACAGAGCAACAAAGCACCAAGCAGCTGTTGACTCATTTCTACCCCACTCGGGTGGGATGGGGAGGAGAAAATACAACAAAAACCTTGAGAGTTGAGACAAAAGACAGGGAGGTCTCACTCACCAATTATGGTCACGGGCAAAAGACAGACTTGGCTTGGAGAAACAAAGTCAATTTAATTTAAACAAACCCACCACCAGTTAACCAACTGAATCAGAGTAGGGCAATGATAAATGCAACCAGATCTTAAAAATACCTTCCCCCTACCCCTCCCCTCTTCCCAGGCTCAGCTCGGCACTGATTCTCTACCTCTTCCCCCACAGTGGTGGGGCCTTGAGAGTGTAGACAAAAGACAGGGAGGTCTC
Source organism: Buceros rhinoceros silvestris (assembly GCF_000710305.1). Taxonomy (NCBI): domain Eukaryota; kingdom Metazoa; phylum Chordata; class Aves; order Bucerotiformes; family Bucerotidae; genus Buceros; species Buceros rhinoceros. The sequence continues at coordinate 3,264 of NW_010390590.1, read as the reverse complement.
ACTCACCAATTATGGTCACGGGCAAAAGACAGACTTGGCTTGGAGAAACAAAGTCAATTTAATTTAAACAAACCCACCACCAGTTAACCAACTGAATCAGAGTAGGGCAATGATAAATGCAACCAGATCTTAAAAATACCTTCCCCCTACCCCTCCCCTCTTCCCAGGCTCAGCTCGGCACTGATTCTCTACCTCTTCCCCCACAGTGGTGGGGGAACAGAGAACGGGGGTTGCAGTCAGCCCATCCCATGTTGGTTCTGCCTTTCCTTCCTCCTCGGGCAAAAATTGCTCACAGCCCTCCCCCACTGCACCGTGGCATCCTTCCCACGAGAGACAGTCCTCCATGTGGATCTCTTCTGTGATGAACTGCTCCAGCGCAGGCTTCCCTCAGAGTCACCCTCCTTTGGTATCAGTCCCCTGCTCCAGCGCGGAGTCCTCTGCGGGTTGCAGTCAGGATTCTCTCCACTGTTGACCTCTAAAGGCAGAAAGAGCTCAGCCTGCCATCTAACCCGGGCTGAAGGGGAATGGCTACTCCGGTGTACCTTCTCCTCTCCTTCCTCACTGACTTCAGTGTCTGCATGGTTGTCTCTCTTATGTCCCACACCTCTCCCAAACAAAAGAGCCCACAGAATAAAAGTACTTGTCCAACAGGTTTTTCCCTTCTTAAAAACGTTATCACAGAGGTGCTGACTGGTTAGGCCTTGGCCAGAGAAGGTCCAACTGGAGCTGGGGTTGCTTCTCAAAGCTTCTTACAGGATCCATGCCAGTAGCCCTGTCCCACACTACCAAAACCTCACCAAGACACAAACCCAACACAGGTGCAAAGCCTCCAATCTCACGATGCTTCTTTGAAGCAATTTGAAATAATTTTGGCACTAATTTCTGTGCATAGAGAGATTTCCAGGACTTCCAGCTGTATAACGTCAGGTGTTATCGGCACATAAAAAAAGAGGACTCTATGTGACCATAAAAGTCTTCTATCTTTGCTCTACTGTTACGGCCTCAGTGGAATTAGCAATTATAATTAAATCTGAATGCATAGAACAACTGCTATCAGAAACATAAACATATAAAGGGAAGCAAAGATTTTAAGTGTCACCTGAAGAAATTACTATATTTCTACATTTTCTCTTTTTCCCAGTGACGGAACTTGTTTGCAAATGGGTTTTAAGAGAACAGTGAGAGAGTGGGTAAGGACGATATTAAACCCCTGATTTCCCTGGGCCCAGGGAATCTTGTTCCCAAGATTCATCTCCCGAGAAAGCTGATCTCTTCATCAGACCATAAAAAAAAAAATCATTTCAGATTTTTTTTTTTTACTCCTGAGCTCATAATACATCTGGGCATAACTGTATTAAGTCGCATGCTTACATTTTTGTTCAAAAAGGATTTTGTGGGTTTGAACATAAAGGAGCGAGCCCAGGGAAGGGAAGGGAACTTTGAGCGGCAGACCTAATCTTGGGCTGCTTCTGCCCCCTTGCGACCACTGTGACATGCTGCCCGCAGCTCTTTTCTGTGTAAACACATCAAATTTGTTGTTCACATTCTTCAACCTTCCCGAAACAGGCTCCCAATGTGCCAAGAGGTGACTGTGGCTACACAAGCTGAGACGCCCCCCATGCCTGGACTCTCTGCCCTGAGGAAGCCAAAACACTCTGGCCCTGTAGTTTTCCTTAAGAAGTAAGAGGAGAAAACAAACTAACCAACCCAAAACACCATCTAAAACAGGTTTGTGATTTAATCTGAAAATTTGTTTTTTCTCCAGCTGCACAATGGAGTGTTTTCAGTATAATATAATAATGAAAATGGTAGTGAACTGTTTGTAAGGTAATATAATATAAAATAATACAATACAAAACCAGTACAATGTAATAACTCTTTCCACAGACCCCCTGGGAACATGGTGCTGTGCAGGGTCTCCTTTGCTAATGTTGTTTATGTTATAGCAACTTTCAAACACAGAGAGATCTAGCAGACATGCCCTTCAATACCACAAAGCTCACAGAAAAAACGGAGCCCACCTAACCCACTCCGTCGTTACCCATTCCAGTGAGCTTCCATTACCATTTTTGAATATGTGTCTGCTCAACAAACATCAGAGAGCTCCTGCTTACACCATCTTTCTCTCCAGGACTTGTGGGGAAAGGCTATTTTACTTCTCAGGCACATATATTCACATGCAGACACACACACACACACACACACGCGCGCGCCCCAATCACACATGCTACATTTTCTGGCCTTACATAGCTGCTTTCACATACCTAAGTATACAGACTATATATAAAATATTGGTGATTCCCTCTCCACAGAAACTGGAAAATGAAAAGGGAACATTTTTTCTCAGGTAGAATTCCATTATTTTTTCCCTGATTACTGCTGGAGATGACCATCATTTCTCTTGGCCTAATTTACAAAGACATGGATTTTCAAAAGCAAGACAGGCTTTTTAAATCTCAGGTTAGTATTCTCGGGGTCCTTAGATAAGATCCTCCCCTCCCAGTCCCCCTCCAAATTTTAAATATATTGTCCAAAATTCAATACTGGTACTATCACACAATGATTGCTTTATTATCATATAAATTTCTCCAGAGCCACCGTAAAAGCAGAACTACTTAGCAGTATGCAAGTCACATTCCCCAAATCCCTTCTGCATGGTGAAACCACGGAGAGTGAGAATGGAGATAGAGAAGGGGAGAGTTCAGCCATCCCAACACTACAACCAGCTACCTTAGCAGCATGGAAATCATTCACGGGGCCATTAAAGAAGCTGTGTTTGACAGGAACAGATATTGTGATGTGTGTTAGATATGCTATCATCACATGCGTCCTGGTTCCGGCTGGGATAGAGCTAATTTTTTGTCTTAGCAGCTAGCGGAGTGCTGTGTTTTGGGTTCACATGGGGAGAACATTGGTAGTATACTGATGTTTTTAGTTGTTGGTAGGAAATCAAGGACTTCTCAGCTTCCCATGTTTTGCTAGTGTGCAAGAGCACAAGAAGATGGGGGGAAGCATAACCAAGACAGCTGATGAACTAGCCAAAGGGGTATTCCCTACCATAGCATGTCGTACTCAGCATATACCTGGGGGAGCTGGCTGTGGCGGGGCGGATCACTGCTCGGGCAGCTGTCAGCAGGTGGTGAGCGATTGCATTGTGCATCACTTGGCCTGTTTTTTTTTTTCTCTCTCTCTCTTTCCATTATATTCCTTTCCATTATAATTATTATTATAATAATATTTTATTATTGTTGTTATCTTTCTATT
>NW_010390589.1:5093-5514 GCF_000710305.1 Buceros rhinoceros silvestris | reverse complement strand
TGTACAAAGGTAAACGTTGATGTGCTCAAGCCCGAGTCCCAGCACGGGGAGCGGCTGAATCAGCTGCTGCAGCGGGTGGTCCACTTGAGCACCCACTGCTCCCTCCTGCTCCCGGCCCCCCTGGGCTGGATGAGGCTCAGGGCACTGAAGGTGCTGAGGACAAGGGCACAGTGCAACCTGGAGAACCTCCTCTGGGCACCTGGGCAAGGGGACGTGGTGGCCCTGTTTCAGTGGGGAAACCTGCCAAACTGGGCAGCCCTCCCTGCGCTTAACTGGGAAGGAAGAACCTTCCCGAACCCTTTCTGGATCGTAAACCGTAAGATCACAGATCTGCCGAGCTGCTGCTGCCCGGTGTTTCACGGGTACCCGAACCCTGGAGATCAGCAGCTCTGGAGTGGGTGGCGCCAACCAGCCCTTGCCG
>NW_010390589.1:4616-4935 GCF_000710305.1 Buceros rhinoceros silvestris | reverse complement strand
CCCGCAGCGGGGGCCGGGATTGCCTCGTCCTCGCTGAAACGCCTCTCCCTTTGCAGGAGCTGACTCTGCAGATGAATTTGCTGGAGCTGATTCGGAAGCTACAGCAGAAGGAATCGGAGGCCGAGAAGGCTTTTTCCTGAGCGAGCAGATCTGCTGTTTACTCCCCAGAGTTTTCTTCCGACTCCCCTCAAAAGAACAGACTGTTCGTGCCTTCGCTTTAGACCATGTCGGGAAGAGGCTGCAGAAGTCACCGAGCCCTTAGATAACCTTGGAGCCAGGGCTGGCAGCCCCCCAGCGCGGGGGGGGGGGGGGGGGGACA
>NW_010390589.1:3974-4310 GCF_000710305.1 Buceros rhinoceros silvestris | reverse complement strand
CCTTGCTTGGCAGCGGTGGGGAAACAGTCCGAGGTTTATCCACCAGAAGATGCGTCTCTGTGTGTCGATGTCGAAAGAGCCTCCTGCACAGGCAGCCCCTCCCCAGAGAGGGTTCAAGGAGAGGGTCAGGCCTCTGCCCGGCGTTGCCGGGCTGTGGTGTTTGCAGGGTTCCTGTCCGGCTCGGGGAGCAGAGAAGGCTGGAGAGCAGCTGCTTTGTTGTTCTAAACCCCAACGGAGAGAAATAAAATAATCCTGTTCTGTTTCACGGGGCTGCCGCTTCCTAAACGTCAGTGATTGCTGCTGCGTTTGTTCTGTCCCCGCCTGATGGGTTGGGGG
>NW_010390589.1:2735-3854 GCF_000710305.1 Buceros rhinoceros silvestris | reverse complement strand
TCCTGCGCCCTTCCAGGACTGAGCTGATGACCCCGAGAGCCTGAGTCGCGTCCCCAGGGCTCGGTGCCCAGGAGGAGTTGAGGCACCCACTGAAAACGTGGTACGAGGTGGTTCCGAGCATGGTGGTGTTGCCGGGGAGGGTCCGTGAGCTGCTCGGCTCCTCACGGGTGAGGCCCAAGCTGGAGAAGCTCTTGGGGGTGGCTTAGAGACTTGGGCCATCATGGTGAAGAGCTTTGATGACACCCAGGGCACTGTTTAAGGCTTTCCCAGGGCAAGGCTTGGATCTGGGCGGCATCTCCTTCACGTTTTTCTTGCTGCATCTGCTCTCCCCACAGTGTCCTCTCCAGAGCAGAAGGCAGTGGGGAGGATGGAGCACGCCATCACTTCCCGAGGCTGGGAAGTGGGTCTGGAGCCCCTGTGCGAGGTGCTGTGAGCCCTGATGTTCCCACGACAGCACATCTGGAGTTGGAGCGAGCCAGGCGTGGAGCCGGGGAACCAGCTGAAGTGAGGATCAAAGGTCTTAGGAGAGCTTGTGGGTGGCCTTTTGGTGGGGAGAGATGCTAGTGGGGAAGTTGCCCACTGCTGCAGACAGCTCTGAAAATCAACAGCTACGAGGACCAATGAGGCTTCTGCAAATTCAGGGCTGGAGCTTGGGGGTGGCCTTTTGGTGGGGAGAGATGCTAGTGGGGAAGTTGCCCACTGCTGCAGACAGCTCTGAAAATCAACAGCTACGAGGACCAATGAGGCTTCTGCAAATTCAGGGCGGACGCCCACTCCCACTCCCATGTGGGTGTTTCCCCGCCACGGGTGCTGTGGTGCAAGAAGCTCTGGTGGTGCAAGAAGCTCTGATTTTCCACCTCCTGGAGGAAGATCCCCGCTGGGAGGTGGGCCAGCGTGGGTCCTGCGCCACGGCAGGGTCCCCATGAACCAAGCTGAGCTGCGGGGCCACTCAGCCCTCAGCTGGGAGCCCTCCACTCGCCTGGGCCAGAGAGGGTGACGCTCCCCTCTGGAGGCACCTTCACCCTGCCCGTGAGGACACGCGGCCAGAGCAGTCTCTGGTGCCTCCTCGCCATCCGCGTTCCTCTCCTGTTCCTGAGGTGAGGATGAGGAAGGCACAAT
>NW_010390589.1:1693-2483 GCF_000710305.1 Buceros rhinoceros silvestris | reverse complement strand
CCTGCTCCAACACAAGCTCCCTTGCATTGCTGGAGCGACGGTGTGGCTGGAGAAGCTCGGGGGCAGCTGAGGCAGCAGCTCGGGGGTGCTGCCGGGGGGTTCAGCCCCACTTCGCTGCCCTGAGCCATGAGTAGAGCCCACCTTGAACCAGAGCTCCCCAGGAGAGCTGGTCACCACCGCCCCTCCCGGGGATGGTGGTGCGGGGACGGTGGTGGGCTGCTCTGGCACTGCCATGGCAACGGCAGCTCTCGGGCTTCCCACCATCTGGTTGCGGCCGGCGCTGCCAGGCAGCCGATCCAAGCGGAAATTTTCCACGCCTGCGGTCGGGTCACGTTTCGAAGGGCTCCGCACGAGGCTGGGAGCGGCAGGGGAGGGCCGGACATGGTGAACTGCTGGAGGAGGGGGTCACCTTGAGGGGGTAAAGTGCCTGGGACAGCTCGTGGTCAGAGTCCTCAGCCAGTGCGACTTCAGCGGAGGAAAAACCTGCTCAGCCATGCCGAGGGTACACCGATGTTCTTCCAAGCCGGTGCCTTTATGTCACTACAGGCTGACGCCTTCCTGCAGCACTGGCTGTGTCACGGCAGTGACAGCTGGGCTGTGGGGACCTGAGGACAGCGATCCAAAGGAGCTGGAACTGCTGCGAGGGGTTACTGGGTTCTGCCTGTCTCAGCTCCTGGTTCAAGCATCTGCACAGCCCCCGAATTCTCGACTGGTGCCCCGGGAACATGTGACTGGGAACCCTTCTGGTGGCAGCTCAGGGGGGTTCAGCTGAACCTCAAGTTCCTGCCCA
>NW_010390589.1:0-1643 GCF_000710305.1 Buceros rhinoceros silvestris | reverse complement strand
ATGTGACTGGGGACCCTTCTGGTGGCAGCTCAGGTGGCTTCAGCTGAACCTCAAGTTCCTGCCCAAGTCTCTTTGTGCCAGAAGCAATGGGGGGATGCACGAGAGGATCGAGCTCCCTGCTCTAGTGCGAGGTGACCGACGGGAGAGCCTCGGCTCTGTGCCAGCCCCAGTTCACCCCAGAGCTGGAGGAAGTCGGAGGATGGGTGTAAAAAGGGACAATCTGGTTCCTGCTTCCTTTTTCTGTCTTTGGGGCTGATGAGGAGGATGGTGAGGTCTCCTCCACGTGAGGAGGTCCGTTCAGCGTGGATCAGGATGAATTTATGGAGGTAGGAGCCCTCAGTGTTATGTGGTGGCTCTGAGTTGACCGCTGCCACTCAGAAGTGACATTTGGGGTGATGACTGATGGGTCCATAGAAACATCAGCTTCAGAGCCCAGTAGCCATCAGAAAATCCCTGCAGACATTAGGGAGGGAGCAGAGAAGATGAAAAACCTTTTGCTGCTGTGAAGTTGATGGTGCACCAGCACTGAACCAACAAGGGTGTAGTAGAGCTGGAACGGGCTCTGCAGAGGCGCTGGGGACACCAGAGGTCTGGACCACCTTCTAGCCAAGCTGGACTCCTCTGGAAATGAGGTGCCCAAGAGGGGACAGGGTAGAGATGCAACTCCAGGTGACACAGAAAGGGACTTTGGTCTCATGAGGGAAACTCCTCAGCATGGGGGGCTGGGAGAAGAATGTTCATTCAAGAGGAGGTGGAGGCACTTCTGGAAAAGAAAAGCCTTTCTCCGATGGAGAGAGGTGACTCCCTGTCACCAAGCTGCAGTGGCTTGGGACAGTGGCTTGGTGGAATGATGACACACCCTTGCTGAGGTGGTGTGCTCTTTCCCAGGCACTGGCTTTCTTCACTCTGGGACAGCAGGACCATGAGCTGGATGGGCCTTGCTCAAGAGCTCCCCTTCCAATGGTGCTCCTCTGGCTGCTTTCTTCTACACCTCTGCTTCTTCAGGACAAGTACTTGAGCATGGAGAAGGTCCTGTGCTCCAGAGCATAGGGGCTTGACACAAATTCACAGGATGGTTTGGGTTGGAATGACCTGAGAGATCATCTAGTTCCAACCCCTTGCAGGGAAGGGAGCAGGGACACCTTCCACTAGAGCAGGGTGCTCAAAGCCCCAAGGTCCAACCTGGCCTTAGACACTTCCAGGGATGGGGCACCCACACCTTCTCTGGGCAACCCACTCCAGTCCCTCAAGTGCCGGGGAGATCATCTAGTTCCAACCCCTTGCGGGGAAGGGAGCAGGGACCCCTTCCACTAGAGCAGGGTGCTCAAAGCCCCAAGGTCCAACCTGGCCTTAGACACTTCCAGGGATGGGGCACCCACACCTTCTCTGGGCAACCCACTCCAGTCCCTCACCCCCCTCATGGTAAGGAACTTCTTCCTTACATGACATCTAAATCTCCCCTCTTTCAGTTTGAAACTGTTACCCCTTGTCTATCACTGCACTCCCTGATAAAGGTCTGTCCCCACCCTTCCTGCATCCCCCTTGCAGCACTGACAGGCCGCACTAAGGTCTCCCCGCAGCTTCTCCTCTCCAGGCGGAACCCCCCCAGCTCTCTCCACTCTCCTCCCAGCAGAGGGTTCCAC
>NW_010390588.1:939-1181 GCF_000710305.1 Buceros rhinoceros silvestris | reverse complement strand
AGAGCCACGAGCTGGACCTGGACGAGGGGCCGGATCCTGAGGAGAAGGTGCGAAGGCTGAGCGAGGGCATGGACCTGTCGGTGGCACGGCCCAGGTTTTACGTGAGTCGCTGGCATCCCCACACGGCCCCAACGGTCCCTGTCCCCTGCCTGTCCTTCACCTCCACTTCGCCCCACAGAGCTCAGCGCTGCTGCCTGAAGCAGCCTACGGCAGCTCCTCACCCGCACCCCCATCATCCCACG
>NW_010390588.1:0-235 GCF_000710305.1 Buceros rhinoceros silvestris | reverse complement strand
CCATGGGCTCCCTGTCCTTGTCATGCGCATCCTGACCCCACCATGGGCACCCCATTCCCACTGTGGGCGCCCTGTCCTTGTGATTGGCACCTTGTCCTCAACGCCCCTACGGGGATTTTCCCGGCGGGCACCACATGCAAAGCTTCTTTCGCAGCATCTCTTGGGGACTTACCGGGCACGGGGCCAGGTGGGTGTGTGGGCAGGTAGTGCTGCTGCAGCTGTGGAAACACCATCC
>NW_010390587.1:2336-2773 GCF_000710305.1 Buceros rhinoceros silvestris | reverse complement strand
GAAGCGGGCTGCGGCTGGTTAAGGAAGTTCTCGTAAACCAAGGGGAGAACTTCATGGATCGCCCTGAAATTCCTATTGACAAGGAGGTCTTCTGCAACATCGGTGAGTCATCCCTCAGGGCATGTATCTCAGCTGTAAGGTCAAAGCATTTCCAGTGCAGAGGTCTGAGACAGCTGGCGACAAGGCAGAACCCTGGAGCTTTTTCTCCTCAGTGGAGGGATCTGCCTTGGCTCACGGTGCGATTTTGCTGCCAGGTCTGATCTCCTCCAACGGGCACTTGTGGAAGCAGCAGAGGAGGTTCGCCTTGAGCACCCTCCGAAACTTCGGCTTGGGCAAGAGGAGCCTGGAGGAGCGCATCCAGGAGGAGAGCCGATACCTCGTGGATGTGTTTGGGGACGAGCAGGGAGAGTGCCACGGCCCGCATAAGCGCCACTGAA
>NW_010390587.1:0-2150 GCF_000710305.1 Buceros rhinoceros silvestris | reverse complement strand
AATCCCTCTGCCAGCATCCTGGCTCCCTTTCACAGGTGTTTTGCCTTCACACTGACTGGGGAATGCAGCAAGGTAACACCCAAAGGGTTCCTCAGAGGGAGCCCACCTGCAGCCTGCTGCTCTCCTGAAGATCTCTGGAAAATCCCATGTGTGTGGAAACACCGATGAGTTCAGTGACGTCTGCTATTCTGCAGACCTTGTGTTCCCAAGTGAACAAACACCTCCACAGTCCAGTTGAACCAGCACTGCTGGCGCTGCCCAGCCAAGATTGGCCAGCTTGTGGGGGGAGACATGTCCCAGGAGGGCAGAGGCACACGAGGGTGCCCAGCTGGGCCCCTCATTTCACTCTGTTTGTTGAATAGTTCACCTGACAACTCTCTTGCCTCCTCCTTCTACTGGGAGACCAGAGGACAACTGATTGATCATGCCCTTTCCTTTCTCCAGGGAACCCTTTCAACCCTCACTTGAAAATCAGTAACGCTGTTTCAAACATCATCTGCTCTGTCACCTTCGGCAGTCGGTTTGACTACAACGATGAGGATTTCCAAAAGTTGCTGCAACTGCTAGACGAGACAGCGAGGCTCTACAGGGCCATCATGACCCAGGTACAGCCATCCTGCCACCGACACAAACCACGCGCAGTTTTGCAGGGCCATACCTCCTTCTCGAGTCAACCTCAACACTCATTGTATTTTCATCACCAAGCTCGTTGTCTCTCTCTGTTCCTTTGCACAGTTTATTTACCTGAATTTCCTTCTGCCTTAGAATGCCAGAATCCACAGAGTGGTTTGGGTTGGAAGGTTGGACCTTTAATGGGCACCCAGTCCAACGCCCTGCAGAGAGCAGGGACATCTGCAACTCTGAGCAGCAGGTTACTCAGAGAAACAAGGTCCAACCTGACCTGCAACGGTGCCAGCGATGGGGCTTCTGCCACCTCTCGGGGCAACCTGCTCCTTGTTTCCAGGCTGTGCAATCATCCTGCCACCGACACAAACCACACGCAGTTTTGCAGGGCCATACCTCCTTCTCGAGTCAACCTCAACACTCATTGTATTTTCATCACCAAGCTCGTTGTCTCTCTCTGTTCCTTTGCACAGGGTTTATTTACCTGAATTTCCTTCTGCCTTAGAATCCCAGAATCCACAGAGTGGTTTGGGTTGGAAGGTTGGACCTTTAATGGGCACCCAGTCCAACGCCCTGCAGAGAGCAGGGACATCTGCAACTCTGAGCAGCAGGTTACTCAGAGAAACAAGGTCCAACCTGACCTGCAACGGTGCCAGCGATGGGGCTTCTGCCACCTCTCGGGGCAACCTGCTCCTTGTTTCCAGGCTGTGCAATGCTCACGTTGCTCTCTCTCCCCAACATCACCTCTCCTGTCCATCATGGCCAGCCTGGCTGCTGTGACACCAAGTAACGCACGAGTCCCTCCACCACAGAAACACCAGTCCCGTGTAATGCTCTTCTGGAGCTGAGCTACTGCCACCAACGCCAGCAATTCAGCAAGTGTGGCATCGCAGGCTCCTCGAGCTCTCACAACAGTCCGTTATTCAAGTGGCCTTTCTCCTCTTGTGCCCAAAGCTGTACAACACTTTCCCGTCTATAGTCAAGTTCCTGCCCGGCTCCCACCAAACCATTTTTAAAAACTGGAGGTGGATAAAAAGTTTTGTGAAAGAGAAGATCGACAAACACAAGGTGGACTGGAACCCGTCGGACAGTCGGGACTTCATTGACAGCTACCTGCAGGAGATAGCCAAGGTCAGCAATGCTGAGCAGAGCCTTCTGCAGCAGGGCTTAGCAACCAGGAACCATGAGAAACGAGCCCAGATTCCCCACCTGAGCCATCTTTATGTGGCCATTTATGAGCTTAGGGTGGGCATGAGGATCAGGGCACCCATCAGTGGGAAGGAGGTGCAGGGGGCCAGCAGATTCTCCCAAAATCCATGGGGTCGACCTGGATTAAGCCTGCTGTCAGGGCAGCCCTCGCTGATTATGTGCCACTAACGCACCTTCTTGTGAAGGACCACAGCGGCGACACCTTCCAGGAGGAAAACCTCAAGGCCTGTGTGCTTGACCTGCTGCTGGCCGGCACCGAGACCACTGCCACCACCATCCGCTGGGCTCTTCTGTATATGGCCACATATCCGGAAATC
>NW_010390586.1:0-14276 GCF_000710305.1 Buceros rhinoceros silvestris | reverse complement strand
CATGCTTCATCTATACAAACAGCTATAGAAAACATGACAAATCTTACCAACTTGAAACGTTTTCCTACCTTTACCTATTGTATAAGAAGTTCTCTCACTTCTACCCTGTTTCTGTGTCCAGATGCAAGGTGGAAATATCCCAAAGGGCTAGCAATCTGCTCAGTGGAAAATGAGCTCTCCTCTGACCTTATTGTACCCTGACAGTAGGGGGGCACCCTCACTTGGTTAAACCATCATCTTGCCCACATGCAAAATTGCTCCCAAACAGGAGCAGCTGTCCACACCTTTGTTTGCTTGACACTCGCTGTTAGCCCCTCTCATACCTGCCTTGACAGGTATAGCAACAAGGATGAAGCCAATTGCTGGCAGGGTACCAGTGCTCCTCCAGGGCCACAGTCACAGTCTATGTGGCCTGTCTGGTTACTTTTCTTTGCTCTGCTGACTGGGCACTGACATTTCCAGATGGATAGCTAGGAAGCAACACTCCTGTGGGTAAGCTGCCGCTGACACTGCAGAACCCCACTGCCTCCCAGCAAAGCTTATGATGTGGCCCATTGCCTAACGTGGCTTCCCAGGCTAGAGAGCTATTCGTACAAAATGCGTTTGCTCTCTCTGGACAAATAATGCTTTGCCAGTCACAGATCACTTCACACCCAACATCTTAAGGGGCTCTACTGTTGTTGCTCCAGGTAAGTATATTTTAGACACAGGTGGTTTGGCTGCTGGGTCTCAGATAAGAAATTCTGGGAGTGCGCTGGCAGCTGCCCTCTGGCAAGTGGGCAGTCACTTAAGAACAGATCTCGGGCAGAGGATGCTCCGCTACAGATGAACTCTGGTCCACAGAGTCTGCTTTGGGACCATGTGCTCCAGTATTTTGTGTGGAGCTGAACATACCTCATTCCAATAAATTCTTCTGGGAGGACAGGGGAGGAAAACAGACAGTACAGCTCAGCGCAAATGCCAGTTTCTTCTGCAGGGTAAGCAAGCATATTTTCCTTTCCCTGGATATTGTATTTATGTATATATTTACCAAGCAGCGGATTCTAACCCATAGGTATTAAACACAGATAGGCTTATTCTGTCCTCAGGGAATAAAAACCTGTCTTTATTTTCCATCTCTGGTAAAATTCTCATGAGGTTGTCTGGATATGATGTCTTTGCCCACCCTAAGTGTCAACTTTGCTGCTGTTTTATCCATAGCTCTTTTTAAGCAGGTTGCTGCAGTCTAAAATTAAACGAGACACATATCGATAACACCGGAGAGAAGAGATAATCTGAAAAATAGCAAGGTCTTTTAATCTGTGTAGTCTTCAAAGAGCACCAGCATTGTCTTTCAAATAAAGGTAATCCAGTGTCCTCCCCACTAAAGTGGAAAAGGCCAAGTATTTTATCAGTGTCCGTTTACCTCTTTCTGGGCCTCTGCAAAGACAGGCTTGATTCCTTGCAGATTCCTTGCAGTGTCAAATCACCAACTCTATCACAATATGGATCACATTTTAACCCAGATACTTTCTGACAAACTTCTTCCTCCTTCACCCACACCTCAAGAACATCCATACTCAAGCTTGCCTGTAGCATCGACTACACCAGCCAATTCTCTGCAATTGTAAAGGATCTATTTTTAGAGACTTTTAAGATGACAAGAAATGCTGACCTCAGAAAACTGTGAATCACAAACTCCTTATTTCGTCTTCCTTACCTGCTCGCTCGCTCTCTCTGTGGAAGCAAACAACCACCATCTGGCCAACTTGCTCCAGAGGCACCATCAAGCCAGAGATACATTTTGAGCATCTCTTCTCCTTGGTATATGCCCAAAAGTCTTGTCCATACCAACCCCCGCAGGTCCAATTTGCATTCCCCATTCCCACCAACCTCTGCAACTTCTCTCTGTACAGCACGAGGAGGGGATATGATGATTCATCCAGCCACACGATGCCCCCTGCCAACCGTCTGTTTGTTTGTTTGAGTGATCGTACTGTTGTACTGCCGTTGCCACATTTGTAACTATACATTTTTATTTTTTTTTTATGACAACCAGAAGTTCAGTTTTATAAACAGATGCTGTTGTGGGCCTCTATTACTCAGCTGGATCAGCGTCAGTCGTTTTTCCAGGCTGTGGTCTCTGTACTGCACTGAGTCAGACACAGCCCTGCACAGATTTCTTTGAATCGCTGGTTTCCTCCCAGAGACTCTTGACTCCCTGCCAACAAAGCAGGGCGTAGCTCATTATTTTTTTTTCTTCTTCTTCTCCCGCTCTTTAAAGACAGACTGATTCATAGTAACTCCTTTAAAAGAGTGGAAGACACCACCCTCCTCACCACCGGAGGAAACTTAAACCACGACCAGGTCCCTCCCCTTCACTACGGCTCCGTGCTCCAGGACATCAGCACTGCAGCGCAACACGCTCCTGCTCCCACAGGTGCCAGGACCAGCCCCAGCCCCACGGTAAGAGCAGCTCTTGAAAATCCTCAGCAACTTTTCTCCCTCACTGGCCGCTTCTCCCCTTGCCCAGCAGCTCCAGTCTCCTTTTCTACTCTGCTCCGTCACTTCTCTTCAACTTGACAGCAAGAGCTGTGGGACTCACCTTAGCCTTTCAGCTTTTTCTTTGAAATCCAGCTACATTATGGGGCAAAGTGACTCTGCAAGACATGCCGGTCGCAACCGTAGAGTGCTGGCAGCAGCAGTGTTATTTTCACCTCCAGGCCACGCGCAGGCATGGGTGCAGGCATGGGGTGCCCAACCTGGGCCAGCCCTAGCGTAGGAGCTTGCCTCACGGTTTTGGAGTAGCATTGTTTACAAACGTGGGACAACGCCTGCTTGAAATTAGGGCTGCTGGTTCAGCATTTCTGGCTTCCACTCACATTCTTCTGTCTGTCTCTCTCCCTTCCATCTGTACTTTGCCAAGCTTTAATTTAAAACAACAACAGTTATTCTGAGTGAAGTCTGAGAGTCCCCAAAGGTGCAGACTTTGGGGTACAATGGAGAGGACTCCTCCTTTTCTGTTGGGGTTCTGACTCTTGAGGCTGAAGCCAAGACCCAGTTCTTAAGCAAAGCCACGTAATGGATAGAAATGCATGCTATGCCTTCCTTGGCAGCACGGATCCTGGAGTGGGGAGCACCGAGAGCCAAAATGAGGGAATGGGTGGAACTGTTTAGAGCACCGCGGGCTGCATGGTGGGGTGTGGTGCTGGGAGGCACTGATGGGAAGTGTAGGATTGCAGAGACTGGCAACTTTCCCTATTCACCTGCCCTTTTCCACGCAACCATCCCCGCCCTCCCTCTTCTTCACCACTTCATCTGTCTGCTATGGTTTGTGTCTTGTGGTCAAATCTGAGCTATTTTTGAGGTCTGAGAAAGGGAGTGCAGCAAAGCCAGTTTGTTGGCACCACGCTTCAGTTTGTGTTACAGGAACCCAGCCCACCCCTGCACAGTTTCACAAGTCTGAAAGAGACTGAAACAGTATTTAGCCTTGTCTGATTGTGAATGATGGGGACTCAGGCTGGTGCTGTGGACAGTCACTGTATGAATGGCCGAGAAGTCAAGCTGACCTTAACCTTGTGGCAGAAGAATGAATTTTGAGAATTTCAAGGTTGCCCGTGTTGCTTGTGGCTCAGTCATGCAGGGGTGCCTCCTGCCTGAGAAACATGTGTTTGAGTGGCAGGGATGCTGACTGGGGCAGCAAGTGTTTCCAGGGCAGTCAGCAATCAGTCTGGGTAGAAAGTATTTTCAGAAGTTGTCATTTACCACAATTAACAAAGAAATTTGTTTTTTTTTTTTAAATTTTAAAAATGCTGCGGCCACAGAGCAACTTTCACTCAACAGCTTTGAATTCCTCAAGGCACCTCTGAGAGCAGCTTTACCCAAGAACAGCACCCTTAACATTTCTGGACAGAGTGGGATTCTTTTCTGAGCAAACACGCAGAAGAGGGCATGAAGAGTGTGAAACTTGGAGCCATTAGCTATTGTTTCGATGATAACAGGGGCTTAAGTCAACCAAACACCTCCACCCAGCCCACCTCACACAGCTGCCAAACCTGGCGACTGTGTGCACTTAGCAGAGGCTTAAAGGCACTTTATTTCTATTTGCGCCCTTCCGAATGGCATAGGAAAAGCATCAAAACTGAGGTATCTGACTATCACTAACACACCCTGAAATGCAGCTCCTTCATGGGAGGCACTGTGCACTCACCTAAGGAGTTCCTCCCAGTAGGCTCCCGTGGAAGGTCCCCCCAGCTATGAGTAACCATTCAAACATGTGGCACATGATCTGAACCACTCATCCAGGCTACCCTTGTGTGGGAGCTGGGCATCTCCACCACGCAGATGTGCTACACCGAGGTAGACATCTGAGGGAGATGGAGTCGAGCCACACCCAAGGACACATTAATGGAGAAGTGACTTGGGATTTCATGAAGAAACCCTTGGTTTTGGAGTGGGTGCCTCAGAGCAGCAGGGTTGCTAGTGCTCCCTAGGACCCAGCTGAGGACAGAGAGACCTGGACTTGGAAAACTGGCCCTGCTGGCCTAGCCAGTAGTCTTTGAATTTTGCAGTGTGTGAGCCATGCAAGTGCATGCACTTATACCGAATTACTGTTTGGTGGCCTGGGGTGGAGCAGAGGTTGTGTTTTGAAACAGTTCTGGGAGATCTGATAATAGCCAGCATTGTTTTGGTAAAAGACTCACCTTGGGGCCTTGCTTATGATGAGACAGGGAAGTTTTGCTGCAAGCAGGAATCCTTTGCTCTATTCATCACCCTCCCAGCTCTAAGGCTGGCACATGGCACTCATCTGTGCCTGCTTGAGTTTCCTCCAAGCAAAAGTGGGAGGAGTGGAGGGGTACAGCCTGCTTCCTTAGCCTTGCCTGTGCCCACAGGGCTTCACAGGCCACATCAACCCCACGCAGAAGCTGTGACATCCCTTATGCAGCACTCTTCCACTTGCTCACCACCCCCAGTTCCCTCTGGCTGTTGGATGGGTGCTCTCTTCACTGAGTGCTACACCTGCTGGTAAAGGGAGAGGGAGGCACCTGATGCCAGGCTGGGATTTGCCCTTGGATAGTTAAGTGACCCACAAGGACAGAAATAGCACTGCTAGATCCCTTTAATTTTGATGGGCCTCTGTGCCTGTACCCTTCAGTTCAGGGATAGGGATAGGGAAGTGACAGCACTGTCTCCCAATACAGAACAGGCTGCAGGGTGTGGCACTCCTAATTTTTTTCCTTCTTCCTGTTCTCTTGCAAAAAAAGTAACGAGAAAGGACTAAAAGATGAAATTTCTTTACCCTTCCTTCAAGACAGGGAGAAGTGAGAGACCTAGAGGTGCTCTTCTACACCTCCAAAAGGGAGGGCAAGGAAGAGGATTTCCTATCTCCCTATCTAAAGACAGATGCTTGGTACTTCATGGGTCTTTTCTGCTGAGGCAAAGAAGCATGCACAGAAAAGGAGACTTTTCTCCATGGCCCTGCTCTTTTGACAGCCCTAACTGGTAGGGACAGTGCTGTAATACTGGCCCTAAATAAAGATGCAGAAGCACCAGCTCAGCTGCAACTATACAGATCCTCTGTGAAAGCCAGACCACATTCAGCCATGCCACTGCATGACACAGGGTCCAGCAGCAGTTCCCCATATAAACTGCCCAGAGTGCCTCCTTTTGTAAACTCCTGTCTGCTGTTACACTGCAGCAAAGGGAGGGCAGCAAAAGCAGCACATCTGGAGGCTGCCATCTGGAGCACGATTTATCCGAACCCTGCTGGGAGAATTTTGGAAAGTACTTCCTTATTTAGAACAGCTGGACAATGAACAAAGGAAACCCAGATTCGCAGCTCCGCATACCCTCTCCTCCTGAACTGTTTGGAGCAGGGCAGACAGTACATGGAAGCTGCACTCTGAGTAAGACTAAATGTAGCCCATGCCTTGTCATGGTAGGGAGGGGCAGGTTAGGGCAACTCAGCTCCAGAACCCACGTTGCCCAAGGGAGTGACCAGTTTGCCAAGCTCATAATTCAGATCTATCCCCTTTCCCCTGTGAAAACCAGTCTGTACTGCAGGCATGGGGAGACACCCCCAATGAAAACCCAAGGACAGATCCTGGGCTAGGTCTTCCCCAGCCGTGCAGAGAAATGCAATGAACCATGAGCACTGGAGTGGCTGATGGCAGGTGAGCAGTGACTCATGCCAAAGGTTTAGCTCTTGTGATGTGGGGCCACCTGGCAATACCTTTGGATTAGAGGAAATCCAGGGTGAGGACCTCGCTGTCCTTTTGCCCTCTCAGGGCAGAGTCTGCTCAATGAGGGGAGTTGAGTAAGCAGCTGCCACGACTGGGTCCAGTGTCCACATTCTTCTCATTCCAGAGGGACATGTGCCCTATAGGCCACAGCAAGCCTTTGGAAAGGATAGTGAAATCCATGGGAGCAAGAAGGGGATTGCTCAGAGCTGAAAGCAGGCTGGTGAGGTGGTTGCTGAAGGCCAGCTCCATGGACAACTGCTCAAGGAAAGCTGGGCTCTGAGATTGACACAGTTGCTGGTCATGCCAGCTCAGGCAGCTGAGCCAACCTGCCTACTAGCTAGCCTTCAGTGTCTGCAACTAGACCAGTGTGTATGCCCCAACAAGGGGAGTTCTCGATGCTTTGTGGAAAGCCATTTCCACATGTAATGTCAGCTAGAATGACCCTTATACTGTTCTGCCAGCACATACTAATCACAAGTGTAATAAGCCCCCTTGAAGTCAGATGGGGCATTTTATCTCATGACCACCTTTACCCCACCACGCACAGAGCACCAAGCAACTCCAGGATGCACAGCATCCTCTTGCTTCTGCTTTTTTACTCATGCTCCGGCAAGTCCATCCGTCATGCACCACTATGGGTTGAAAGAAGGAGCTATCACACAAGTTTGCAATTTAATCCTGCACAGTTTTTTTCCAAGCTGGCTTGCAGGAACAAGGACACCCTTGAGGCACACTGATCCAAAAGCTCGGACCCTTTTAGAGGACTAAGTCATATTGAGCTCAGTATCTCTCGGACTATCCTGGCACGTTCAGAGGTTTAGCAGTCTTGAGAGAGAGAGGGATGCTATCTGATAAGGAGACACTTCTTTTTCAGACCTACCCTCCCTTGAAAAAAAAGGGAATATGTTTATGAAATAGTCTATGTAAATCAGAGAACTGCAGTTTTAATTAAAAAATGCAGCCAAAAGCAGAGCTGGTATGGGCTCCAAGGACCTTCCACCTCTATCTAAAGGCTGTTACAAAGAGGAAAAGAAGAATGTCCCACCAGAAATTATCTGTGCACTTTCGCTTAAACCACATGGTAATCTGAACTTTCCTCTCAGGTGGTTTCTCCCATACGGGCACTGTCAGTGTCAAAGTTGCACAGATAGATACGTGCACCTATAAGGAATCCATGCATGAAAATGCACACAGACAGACACACACTCACACACGGTTCAGCTCTACTCACAGGGAAACCACAGATGCACACACCCATTCATAGAGGGAGCCACGCAGAGCTGCAAATGCACACCCCTACACACACCAACTACGTCATTGCCCAGACTGTCAGTCAGTCCTCCCACAAAAATTTCTTGCATATCTCGGCATCTTGTCTGAACCCCTGCAAGTCTCAGCAGCTCCCGTGTCTAATTAATCCACCCAGAGACCATCCAACACGCTAAGGGGTGAGGGTCCTCCCAACTGCATCTCCAAATGTGCAGAGGAACATTTCTGTGCTGTCATTAGCCGAGGTCCCCTTCCCCACCTCCTCCGCTTCCTTGCTGCCCAGAGGTCCCAGTCCTCCATTGGAATGTTTAGTGTGAGAGTGACAGTGTTTTCCTCTAGCAGCAGCTGCTGGCTGCCTGCCAGACCCCAGTCAGCTGTCTCTTCCCCTTCCTACTACCAAGCGAGCTTTGGAGTTTCAGTTGATGTTGTCACATGGTTGAGTGCTTGAGGGTGGTTCCTTCTGCAGAAAATGCCAATTTCTCACTGTCTGCCCTAGGAGTTCTGATATTTCCTCACTCTCATATGAATCACAAGCATAAGAGCTGGAAAAACCTTGTGTGTCATCTTCTATGACTCCTGCTTACATCTCTCAGTGAGTGGAGGTTCATTACCAGGAGTGAATTCTTTAGGACTTTGTCTGGTCCCACAAGAAATGATTCACATGCTGGGGCTTTACCACTCTCCTGGGAAGGCAATTCCCCTGATGCCTTGGAGACCATACCACGAGGAAACACTTCCCAAGAAACAGACAAAAGCTTTGCTTTACTTAAGCATATTTTCAGTTGTAGACCCTCAGGCTGCTCTACACTTTTGGCTGACATTATTCTGCTTCTTTTACAGCCTCTTACAGCCTCACTGTACCCCACATGGTCACCACAGTCACTACTCATGCATGCACAAAATCTTCTCACTGCCATAAACCAGAGGCTCCAAAAGTCTCCCTGTGCCTACGCACACCTCCTGCCCAACCCTTTTCCCACACATGTGAAATCTTTTTCCAGAGGCACCAGCCTACTCCTCCATGTGTCTATAAAAAGCATCTGACTTGTAAATAGAGTCAGGCTGGTCTGTCAAAACCAGGTTGTCAACAGCAGTGCTGGTGTGCAGTGGTTTATAAAAGTCTGGAGTCAGCAAGGACTCTGGATTCAGGTGGATCTTAAGCAAGAATCAGAGCAAAGGCTGAAAGCAAAAAGATCCTTCCCTGTGGTTATTTCAAGTTGTCGTGAGCTTTTTAGTAACAGTGTAATGGGTCCAAAGTCACCATGCCACCAGAATATCACAGAGATCTTCACATCTTTTACCCTACCACATGACCACGGGCACAATGAGGACTCATGCTCATATCGCACATAATGACAAGGCACTCAGTTGCAGCAGAGGTAAGATGCAGTCAGGGCCTCAGCTCAGTCAAAAGGCAGATCTACAAATTCCGAAGAAGGTTTTATCCCACCCTGAGATTTCCCTTACTGGTAGGATCATGGCAGTATTGCTATGTATAGGTTGGCTTTGCACTGAGGAATGCACCAGTGGCAGAGGTGGCAGTTTGCGGCTGTTTAAAAATATAAAATAATTTTCATTTCTTGTCTTATCCTCTCCAACTCTGTGCCACCTCAGACAGTGGCCAAGTTCACGTGCTTTCCCTAAATATTGGATCTCCTACTGCCTACTGATGGTGGCATCAGAGACAGAGTACTGGGTGAGGCAGACCACCGGTCTGACTTACTACTGACTTACTTGTGTGGTGGCAGCTGGGGAAGGCAGAATTTCTTTCATCTCAGTTACTTTCAATCTATGGAGACTTTTGTTGACATTCTGGCCACAGGCATTTGCTTTTTCCCCAAAATTGAGAAATTGAGTATATTAAACCCAAGGGACTTCAGCTAAAAAATTGGATTTTAGAGGAGCTAGAGGTCACCATGGTGCTCACAGGTGGTGAGATTTAGAGGTCCTCTGTTCCCTGGACACTGCAAGCTGCTACAGGCTATTGGTTGAGTTATCCCCTCAGCCAGCATCTTTAACAGTGCGCCTCACCAGCTAACCCTGGAAGAGGCAGTCCCAAGCAGCAACCTCAGTTCAGAGAGGAGAATGGGAGCAGAAGTCAGATGAGCTACATCCCTTAGGAATACTTCAGATCTGAAATATTTCAGATTTATTTGGGGTGCACTGAGCTTTCACCCCAAACAACCTGATATTCCTGCAGAAATATCCCGTACCCTTCCCCTGTAATCCTTTCACTGCAGTGCACTTTCTGCCAGAAGCAAAGAACCACTACCTCATCTGTCTTATCCTCTTGAATAACCCAATCCCTATATTTGAGGAACTATATCATTAGCCTTTGTTGTATCTCCAAGTGGTACTTTGCATTCCACTGTGTTGCTCTGCTAAACAGCAAACCAAGACTTGCTTCTCCGGGTTGCTCTCCAGGTGGAAGGATCCAAAACGCTTCAGTAGACAGAGAGGTGATATGGGTGGCTACACTTTGCCTGCATGACAAGATTTTGGCTTAGTTTTTAACGGATAGTGAGTGCCTGCTTGAACTTGAACTAGAGTGCAGCAGAGGTGTGTGTTGTTCCCCAGTGTGTGTACTCCTGCACGGTCAGAGAAATAGTCTCTACAGATAAGAGTCTGTCAGGCTTATCCATAAGCTTTTTTGTGCTGAAGGCTGCTATGGTGATTGTTGTTCATGGTTACTGTTGGTGTGGCTTGTTATTTCTCCTCATCCATCATCCAGGAAAAGGAAACTTAGTTTGCTGTCATCAGAGCAAGATCCTCTCTTGACTCATGCAGGCTGATCAGCAGGTGCATGACCTTCACCCCTTTTCCCCACCAGCCTGTCCTACCTCAGTAGTAATTCTAGTCTCACATGTCAGCTCTGTTTTTCTTGGCTTAGCTGGGGCCTGTCCTCTGCAAGATGTGCCAGGAGGCTCAACGTAGGATTCACAGCTTGGTTGCTTGACTGGTTCTTGAGAAGCAGTCCTAAAACTGAGAGTGTCCTGAACACTTGCAAGGTTAAATATTTGTGGTTTGGGGAGCTTTGGGGTGAGTCAGTGGAAAAAACTGACAGCTCCAGGAAGGCTAGGACTGACTCATAGCCCAAGAAGAGCCGGAGGAGTGCCAAATCCAGCTGCAGTTTAGGTACAGGAATGGAAGAAAAGGCATTTGCATGCAATTGTGTCCTATCGTTCCAGCAATGTGACCCCACCCTGTAGCGGAGAAAGACGTCTCACATTTAACAAACGCAAAGAGTATCCTGTCAGTCACCAATGTTCTCACTCGCCAGCTTCTCTAGTCTAATGGGAGGAAAAGTTCATGCTGTACCCTCAGAGACAGAGATGACTATTTCAATGACATTCGGTCACCCACTGCTTTTCTGGTATTGTTCTCTAGGTTTTTATTTAAAAGGCAGGGAGAGATGAAGGAAGGGGAAAGCAAATGAATAGAGAGGGAGGCTTGTGCTTTAACTCACAAAGAATCAAAACTAAGCTGTGAGCACATATCCCTGGGGGAGTTTGCATTTGATAGCATGTGTATTCAGGAAGAGGTGCTGACGTTCTCAGGAAGTAGGTGCACTAAAAGCACCTGAACTAATAGTGCTCTCACACAGCGCAAGAATGGGGCAGAAAAAGCAAAGGGGGATAAAGGTTTTGGGTTTTTTTCTCAGCTTATTGGTCAAAGTTCTGAGGGTAGGGTTTGGGTTTTTTTATATATATTGAAAAGTAACATTTATACATTATTTTCATTTCCAAATGCAAACAGAAGATGCATTTAAAATAACAGTTCTAGTCCTTTAGGGTGTCATGAAAGCAGGTTTTTAGTCTTTGAAGTACAGGGCTTTTTTGAAGGTCCTCAAAAATCATCAGCAAAACCCCTGCTGAATTAGTTTTTAAAGAGGCCGTGGAAAAATACATCCCTCCAAGAAAGAAAAAAGTTCAACTGTTCAATAAAGGCATATTTCAGAGCAGGCAAATTTGCCACAATTAGGTATATGCATCCCAACACACTGTGGTGGCAAAAGCGCTCATTACAGCTCATAGAATAACCAAAGTATTCAGAAAAAAGTATGTCAAATAGTTATAGGGCTGGAAAGATTTGATTCAGAAGCTCTATTCAAGGCACCTGCTGCAGATATATAAACTAGTCATGACAACAGCAATAGTTTCTCAGCTCAAGGTACAGTGGTAATACCCATATCAGTTGCCATCCAGCATTTTGAAACCCTCATTCGTTTTGCAGTCAATGAGAAGAAGGGGTTTAACGCTCAGGTCAGGTGCCTACATGTGGCAGTCAGTATATAGTAGTGAGAACCTGGATTTTAGCAATGCTGAACTCATAAATGACTGTCAGTACAGTCAGAGAGGAACTCCTAAGGTGGCTGTACTTTTCACCAAGATCAGCACTGAGGGAGGTACTGTGACTGGGAGAGTGACCAGGCCATCCAGGCAAATCAAGCCTTCGAGCATGAGAAGTTTGCTAGGACATCCTGAAGCAGACAAGAAAGCCTGGCCCATGTTCAGCAAGCCAGGGCTAAACAACACCATAGAGTTCTCCCAGGTGAGGGCAACCTCCCAGCAGACAAGTTCTTGCTGAGGAGATAAGATCAGTCACCAAACCTAACCTGTCCTTCTAAGGAGTGGTCTTGCTTAGGTGGGAGAAGTGACACGACGAAGCTGGTTCCTTGAGATCCTCATATCAAGGATTTCCTCCTGGTCATCAGATAACGCTGAACTGGACAAACAGCCACTGATGGAGAAACCTGCCTGGCCACTGCGATTTGGGAAACTGTATCCAAAGCAGTGCAAGGAATAGCTGCAGCACTTTACAGTAATACACTCCCACAGATGAACACAATGAGTGGAAAGACAGGAGTGGAGAAGGTGGAGTCACTGAGTAAAAAAACCCGCATTTGTGGGACTTCAGAAAGCCTTTTGTTACAGTCTGTGTGAAAGACGTTATAAAGTATAAGTGTGTTGTTCCATGACAATGTTACCACACCCTGTACAAATGGTGACAGCATCAAACCTTACCTGAGTCAGCTGGACCAAAATAACTTGACAGCCAACATTAATCACAAGATTAATACTGCTCTTTAGTACCAGCACTACCAAGAGAAAGAGCAACACAGCCTTGTAAAACTTTCTAGGAAGGAGTCGTTCTCTGGTCAGAGTGGACCCAGTAAACTCTGCTGCCTGATTTCTGTGGCTATACTGCACAAGTAGTAATAAATAAATGGAAGGAGGGGAAATATGCTCACTTACTTTGTGGACTGTTTGCACTCATTCTTACAGGTTAGATTTGTTCTTTATATTTTCAGGGGAGAAGTCAGCAGCTTTGATGAACAGTGTCATGGGAGCTATCTAAAGAACATTTCCCTCCCTTTCCAATCACATCTTCATCAATGATAGGGAATCATACAAAAAGTAAAAGCTTGCAGGGTACAGAGGCAAAAATCACCAGAAACAACCAAAGAGAAATTTGCATTACTGGAGAATCGTATTGCAGTAAAAAAATAATCTGCATGCCTCAAGTTTTGAAAAGGCAGTGTTCATTGCAAACCTAAGCATCTTCCTCTGCCCCAAAACGTCACCTCAGTGATGTGTCTGTTCTGGTTATTCTCTTCTTCACATAATGGAGTGGGCCATTGAGTAGTGGTAGCCCCCCAGTCCACTCTCCACTGCTGTTCAACACCTGATGCTCCCAGGAACACTCAGTCCCAAACACCACCTGGCCATGTCCCAGACCAGCTTGAGGAGACTGTGCCAGGAGAAGGAGAGGGATAGCAGGAAGGTAAAATCTTTCCTGACCTCTGTGAATCCTGTGGGCAAAACCACCTCTTACTGGAGTGTGGTCCAGGAGAACGGAATTTTTACTTTATCTAACAATGCACCAATTTAAGCAACCCTTGTATATACTCGGGCTATTTTTTAAATGTCCCCAAGCCCACTACCCCTGCTCTATATCTTCTCCCAAACTGGTTCCTTTACCTCCAGGCTTTCTTTAACCTCTTGAGCAACTCCCTTTTGACAAAGATTTTGACAAATCTTTTAGCAATTTTTTTTTTGTAACTACATGCTTCCAGAATGGATTTAAGCTCAAACTGTTTCCTCACATGTAAATAAAGCTTACAGTAATGCTATTCTTTGATTCAGCTCTTTCCTTCACCTCCTCCCTCTTATTCTCCTCCAGAGTTCTCTGTATTGGTGACAGCACCTAGAAGGGACCCAAGATGTTGGTGCTACTGGCTGGTATCTTTGTGATTCACATTGCCACCGTCATCATGCTCTTTGTCTGCACCATTGCCAATGTAAGTAGAGACCACCCCGGATGAGACATGCTGCAGCAGTAGCCTGCCCTTTATATGGCTGACAGGGGAACAGGTGGGTGGGTGCTCAGGTCTGTAGGAGAGGAACACCCGCTCACAGTCATGAGTACATATGAAGCAGTGATAGGTGTGCTCAGGGAGCAGAAATGCAGCCGGGGCAGTACAGGAGCCAGCCTCTGACTACTGCCCCTCCAGCTCCCAAATCCCAGAGCCAGCAGCACCTCAACACTCTTCATCCATGAGAGCGCAATGAGGAGCAGGGGAGATGAGCCGCTGACAGCTCCGAAGCGGTATTTATCATCCCATCTGGCGGCCAGGCTCTTGCACAACTGGGCGCTCCCCCATGCCTGTCTCTGTTGGCGGCGCTGCTCCTGATGGAAACCCCAGCAAAGGGGGACAGCCGGGGACGCCCCGGCCGCCGGGGAAACCCGGGGCGAGGGTGACCCCTGGCGGCTCGTTGGGGGCGG
>NW_010390585.1:1920-2151 GCF_000710305.1 Buceros rhinoceros silvestris | reverse complement strand
TGCCCCCCGGGGACCTTCAGCGCTTCGGCTCCGTGAGGCCGCGCATAGACCGTGGGAAGGAGCATCGGGGTGCAGTTTTGCACTTCCCGGCTGTGCAGGCTGGGCATGCATTGAGAGGGTACATACAGCCTGGCGTGGTGTTCCTGCAACGTGTGTGCTCTCCCCCGGCATCGCTGGAGAGAGAGACGTTTAGGGATGGATGTGTTACACCATCTGCGTATCACAACGGGG
>NW_010390585.1:1383-1685 GCF_000710305.1 Buceros rhinoceros silvestris | reverse complement strand
CCAAACGGGCAGTTTTCTATCAGAGACTGACGGAGGTGTATAAAATCAATTCACAAAGTCCATCTGGAAATCTCCTCTTTTCTCACGCTGAGAAAATCCGACATGATTTTAAAGGAGCGCCCTGCTCGTGTTTGACAGCCAAAGACGAAGGTCCGTCTCCATGTTCGGGGGGGTGGAGGGGGTGGGGTGAATGGGGGCGACGACGACACGACAGGGAAGAGGCAGTCAGGGGCTTTTTCGGTGACTTCGCATATGTGTGCGTTTGGGGGTTTTCCCCCTTCAGCTGGATACGTCAATATTTT
>NW_010390585.1:923-1212 GCF_000710305.1 Buceros rhinoceros silvestris | reverse complement strand
GCATGCAGTAAAATACCCTTTCAAGCTTGTAACTGGAGCTTAAAAAAAATTCCCTCAATTAAAATGTCCTCTGCCCTTAAGAGAAGGCAGCGATGGCGAGGTTGGGGAGGGAAAGGCGAGAGAGCCTCTCCTTAGCAGCATTTTGAAAGTTTATTTGGAGGGGCTGTAAAGCACAGAGGTCCCTCACACGGGGAGTACTAACGCGTGGCCGTGGGTCGGGGAGCGGAGAAGGACCGGGCAGGGAGGCAGGCAGGAGGGTGCGGGCTGCCTGCCCCGCTCTGGCTTGCGG
>NW_010390585.1:473-787 GCF_000710305.1 Buceros rhinoceros silvestris | reverse complement strand
GGAGCGGAGAAGGGCCTGGCAGGGAGGCAGGCAGGAGGGTGCGGGCTGTCTGCCCCGCGCGGCCTTGCGGACTGCGCCGCGGTCGGGGCTGCGCCGGTGCTTCGCGGCGGCGGTGTTCTGCCTCATGTTCGTGCGTGTAATACGGGTATAGATGTGAATATATACGCATCTATACATGCAAGTGTGGTTGTAGAATGTGTGTATCTTTGAAAATCAGCCTATCCAAAGGAGGGGACGAGTGGCGGTCAGGGAGTGATAGCGGCTACCTGATGCAAGCGCAGAAAACTTCCGGGGAAGAAGGAGCGAAGGGGGAA
>NW_010390585.1:0-343 GCF_000710305.1 Buceros rhinoceros silvestris | reverse complement strand
CGGGGAAGAATGAGCGAATGGGAAAAAAAAAAAATTAACTTTGCAGTTCAGCTTCACCCTCGGCCTCGCCGAAGGGCCGGGGGCGGCAGGAGCCCCGCGTGGTTTCCCACCGTTCCACGCTGGGTACGGAAGAGGCATGGGGGTGGGGGGAGCGAGATGCGGGGAGAGAGGCTGAAAAGTTTTCCGAGTTTCCTTTCTGTAGCTAAATAAAAGTCGCAGGTAGATGCTGGAAAAGAGCGGGGCAGGGTCTGTGTGGCTCTCCAAGCAAGGGGGTGGCCACGTTACCTGCGGAGCCCTCAGCCAGCGCCGTGACCAGGACCTTCGGGGCAAAGCACAGACGCGG
>NW_010390584.1:31108-32008 GCF_000710305.1 Buceros rhinoceros silvestris | reverse complement strand
AAAACAGTTACGAAGGAGGCAAAGAAGTACATCGTGTTGTGGGCTCTGGGTCACGACCCGTTCTTGCTGTGCCCGAGCGGAGGGGCCTGGAAGGGACCGCTGGAGATCGCCTGTCCAAGCCCCTGCTAGAGCAGGACACCCAGAGCAGGGTCCCAGAAGCACGTCCAGGCGGGCTTGGTATCTCCCCAGAGGAGGCGGCACCGCAGCCCTTCTGGGCAGCCTGGGCCGGGGCTCTGCCTCCCTCGACGTAAAGAAGTTTCTCCTCACGTTCAGATGGAACTTCCCTTTGTCCTGTCGCTGGGCACCACTGAGAAGAGGCTGGCCCCATCCTCTCGCCACCGGCCCTTTAGATATTGATCAGATCCCCTCTCGGCCTTCCCTTCCCCATGGCGAACGCCCCCAGGTCAGTGCTGGGCCATGGGGATCTCCGTGGATTATCCTCACACCCTGAGAACTGTCTTTTACCAACTCCAGAGCTGCTAACTTCATTTTCAGAGTGTCCAGAGACACGCTTCCTCGCCGTAAGCCTCCAGAGACCAAGCTCTCTTGCTGTCCACATTTTCCTCAGTAGGGACCAGTGCTCACATGCAGCCTGTGACAACAGAAAACTGTATGTACTAGGGGGAGTCTGACATCGAACATCAGGAAAATAACATCACCAAGCTGATGAAGTCACAACAGTCAACTTAAAGTCTACCCAACCTTCAGAGCATTCCAGATCCCAACCATGGAATGGCTTGGGAGGGACCACAAAGAGCATCTAGTTCCAAATCTGAAATACATCTCGCAGCTTGGCCCTCTTTCTCCGCACCACAAGCAGAACTTTCCTTATTTGAGATTCACGGTGCGGGATTGTCGCAGCCCTGTCAAATTTATAACTGAAATCAGAACAATCCTTGG
>NW_010390584.1:30334-30996 GCF_000710305.1 Buceros rhinoceros silvestris | reverse complement strand
GCTCTAGAAGATTAAAGGGAAGAACAGCTACATTACTATGTTTAGATATTATGCTAAAATAATTCTGTGGTTGTGGGTTAGTTTCTTGCCAGAAGAAGATGATTTCTCATTTTCTTTCCCACAAAAAAAGGTACAAACCAGCAGTGCCCTAAAACTGTGGGAGATTAAGTCTAGATCTTTATGTCTTCGGGGGTTTCTTGGATTCCCTATGACTGATGACGTAAAATCAGGTAGGGAAGTGGTTCTAATATTGTAAATCCAATTTAGGTTTTACCTACACAGACACACACAACCCCAAAGCACACGCTGACAAAGTGACCTCAAGCAAAACACTCCTCGAGACGGTAGCTGGGGGTTGAGGTGAGGGTAGATGTTCTTCTCTTGCATCTTCAGCGATGGGGCTGGAAGGTGCCAACGGGATGGCACGTTAACACGGAGGGTGCTCAGAGCTCAGCATCTCACTCCCAGTGCTGCTCTGTGGTAAAAGCAGCAAAAAGAAAAAACCCACAACCCAGATTTCTCTCCGCATCCAAAGCCATTTAGGTCAGGAACACCTGGTATGAGAAGCTTCTTCAGGGTTTTTAATTCATCACTTGGCTGTGCCCTGACAGCTTTGGACAGCCTTCGTTCACAGGGTGGGACGTTCCCAGTTTGAAGGCATT
>NW_010390584.1:27723-30245 GCF_000710305.1 Buceros rhinoceros silvestris | reverse complement strand
CATTCCTGCAGGTCACAGGAGTGATCTGGGCAGGATTTTAAATGGAGAAAAAGTGCCACTCCTCTCGGCGAGCTGGAAAAGCCCTGGGAGGGAGTTTACGACCCAGGACCTGGAGCGTAGATGTGAGGTTTGGGTTTGGATGTAAAGCAAAGTGTCAGTAGAGGTGTACAAAGCCACCAAACACTTTTCCTTTCTTTGTCTTCAGGATGGTTTGCAAAACCTCAGCTAGTAAACTGCGGCCTTTCAGGGAGAATGAATTTAGGTACTTTCCTAGAAACAGTTTATATCCCTGGTTCCCACCTACTTCTCTCGCCCATGACGCTACTGAATAGACACTGACCGAGGCACCCAGGATGCTCTACGGCTCAAAGCAGAAGTGTCTACTCCGTTCTTTAGAAGGAAGATGTTACTGTAAGGCATACACTCTAAAGGGATGTGACAGGAAGGGTGATATTCCAGGCAATACAAACCCCATGTTCTGACTGAAACATCAGTAATCATGCCCTATTTTTCCCCAGCTCTTTTGAACTCTAACTCTTAGGGCTTGCAGGAGCAGGCTCCTCAAAGATAAACCCTTAACATCGCGTGTTAGAAATTGAGGCCGTATCTCAACATACACAGCAGTGTCTATGGTACAAACGGCTTCTTGAGGTTGTTGTCAAGAAAAAGATGAGTTGCAATTCTAGCATCCCAAAATACTTTATCCCTACCCCATCCCTAAAATCAAAACATTCTATTACAGAGGAAAACAAACCATACAAAGTGTTTCACTGCATAAGATCTATATGCTTCCAATATTGAATGCGCAGAGACTAGATCTGGCTCAGGAAGTCCTGGAACAAGGTTACCGAGGAAGGACAGTGTGAGTGGAGACATTGTCATGACAGTTTTTCTCCCTCCAGCCGTAGCCATAAGCTGATGGCCAGGGAAAAGCACATTAGTGGGACGAAATGATCTTCTAGTCTAAGCCCAGCGTGGCTGTTCTAGAACACCTTCGTGTTCCTAAACTAAGGGAAAGTTCTACAGAGACTGAGAAGCCGCCTCGAGTAAAAGGCAAAAACCTAAGCAAACTGAAGAAGCCTTGCTCAAAACCACGCGAGAGCACAGACAGATCCCTCTATCCCTGTGACTACCCTGTATGCGGTTTCGCTCTGCCGCGCTCTGGATCTACGGCACAGGGAACATCCCGTGAGAGTGCTGCGAGCTAGAGCATTGCAGTAGAGCACCGGTAATTACAGAAACCTGGTCAACAACTGGCACAAAGGGTGGGAACATGTCATGACTTTGGGCACATGCACACCTCTGAGAAGAGCAGGATGGAATTCCCCTCCTGTAGCATTGCATAACAAAATCCAGGTGCATCACTCGTATTTTTGTCAGCTGACTCTGGCTGTAGCCAGGGGCGAGATACCAGAATTCTTAGACCAGTTTGATCCGGCACTTCACTTCCTGTCTTCCAGTTAAAGCAAGGTTTTAAGATCCCATTTTCTCCACACACCAAATACCAAAGACAAGTCCTCCCTCGTGCTCTTCGCTGGCTGCCGTACCAGCACTCATGGAGCTTCCTGCTCTGGCAGGGAATGTCATGGGGCAAGCAAGAGGAGAAAAGGGTAGAGTAGGGAAAAAACCCTCAACAAAATCTACCACCAAAACTTCCTGCAGCGAAGGATTGACTGTTTGACATGCCAAGCCTAGGCTGACGGTGCATGGTGCAGGCATTGCCCAAGGAAGCCTGCTGAGATACAGAAGCAGCACAGGCAAACTCTAAAGGCTTTATTTCCTGTTCCCAGCTATCTGGCTTAGATCAAAGGTAAGCCGCTTGTCACTGCCCTGGTTAAGCAGCCAAGCAGGCACTAAGGTACTTTAAGAATATGGCTCTCCTAATAAGTTACATCATAGTAGCAATTAAAAACAACAACAAAAAAAAAAACCAAAACTTTTCTCCTTATGGAATGAAGTCCTGTTTACTCGTCCACTGTATCTCAAGCCTTAGGCACTCCCCTGATGAGTAATTCCCAGTCCTCTATGCCTTAAAAACCTTTTGCTGTTTGAAGTATGTTTTTTAATCTCAAAGGCCTCTTATTTAAACACTGTCAGGCCTTTTGATGGTTAAAGCTTTTGTGGTTATTGGTCCTGAGGAAGGTTCTAAAGCAGAAGCCATTCCAAGGAAAGTCATGGCTTCCAGATTAATGGTGAACGCAAAGGTCGTTCCAGCCATTCTGCTGGAAGCGTTCCTGTCTCGTTCCATGAGTTTGTTTGACATAGAACAATGCTACTGTGCCTCCTCTCAGAACAGGGTGGAGAGAAAGGAAATGCTAACAGGAGAAAGGTTGGTCTTGTGGATAAAGCACAGGGCTATGATTCAGGAGGCTGGAATTTGGCTCTTAGCAAGTCTCCCTTTATACTCTTAGGCAAGTCTCTGAGCCTCGATTTCCCCAGCAGAAATCAGAGAAGATAATTCCTTGCTCCCACACTCCAACCTTATTCACTCATGATGCAACTTCTGCAGGGGATGAACCGCT
>NW_010390584.1:26734-27646 GCF_000710305.1 Buceros rhinoceros silvestris | reverse complement strand
CGCTCATTATAGGAAAGCACCAAGCACAATAAAATGACCCGTTCCATGAACACTTAAGACCGGGGTAGTGTCAGAAAGGCAGTCTCCCCTCTTTCTCTCCTTACCTTCAGGCAACTCACTCGTGTGTGTTCTTATGCTGCTGCAAGAACTCCTTTGGCCATAGAGGAGCTTACTTGAAAGTAACCTGGGGATAACAAAAAGATGGGGTTTTTCTGCAGGTTCAGTTTTTGCTGAGCCAGCAGTTCCATGAACAACCACAGAAATGACGGTGCCGGCAGCAAGGAATGTGGCGTCTCCAAGGCCAGAACAAGTTTCTGGAAGACAGATTCGGGCAGAGGTGCTAGCTTCTCGGCAGAGTGGAACTTCATGGAACTGGAGCATAACGCTGTATTTTTAGCTTGAGAAATTGATAAATCCTCTGAAAGTTCTCATTCACAGTCCTTCCTTCCCAGAGTTAGTTTTCAGAGCAGAAGTTCTCAGGCACCTTCTCCCCCAGCCTTCGTGAGTGCTTCTGTTTCCTTTCTGCTCATCCCATTGCTGTGAACAGATATGGTTTGGGAATTGCTGCATTACTTGAATAGAGAAAAATCTTCCAGGCAAAGAAAAAAAAAACCCTCTTACTACAGCGAAGCTGATCTAGTGACCTCAGAAGTGGAACAAACTGCAAGCTTCTTTCTTATGCCACAATTCAAGATTAATCAGACGCAGTAGCGCTGTAACAAGAGGACATAAGGAAGAGGCGAGCTCAGGCTGAGCATAAGGAGCTAAATCAGCAGAAAACAACATTTTTCTGCCCAGAATGATTTTTTCAGGTCACTAGTGCTGGTACAAAGGGAACCAATCGAAATGCTCCAGCTGCAGCCACAAAAAAAAAAAAAGGGGGGGGGGGGGGGGGGAGGGAGGGGGGGGACA
>NW_010390584.1:19348-26691 GCF_000710305.1 Buceros rhinoceros silvestris | reverse complement strand
AAAAAAAAAAAGACACAGGGGGGGGGGGGGAGGCAGAAGGAAGGATGGGAATCAACCCTTTGACAACAGCCAAGCTATTAGAGTACCTTAGTTGTAACATAAGCAGTATATACTGAAAAATAACAGGCAACATGTGCTTGGATAAATTCTCTGGCTCCCCCAAACCCCAGCACATACCAGCCAGCCATCATGCACTGGATCCTCCTACAGAGGATAACAAGAGCTTATCCAGGTTTTTATTACGAGGCTTCCCTTCTTCCTCAGGGCAAGGAGTTTAGGTCACTTAACATCACCTTGAGCTCCAAGAGTCTCAGGAGACCGTATCTGCAGCCGACAGTAAAGAGATTAAAAGGCACGTTGTTTCAGTACAGCCTCACCAGATACATATCCTTTTACCTTGAAGTCTTACACCTCCCTTTTAAATCTCTACCCCAATGACTCATGTCGTTCGGACTAGTACAGTTCAAGGATTACACCCAAGAATCGCAGAAAGTGACACCACTCTTCAGGCTGAACGTAAATATGTAACACCTTCTGGGACCAGTTTGTGCAAAAAGCCCTCCTGCGTTTGCAAAGCGTTTCTACGGTTCGTAATTGGCCAGCGACTCATCTCACCTGGACCCACACTAGCCCCTTGACAAATCGCCCGGGGTTGTGTGTCATAGTGCACCTGACCGCGAGAAGTCCAACCATCGATAGTTGCCAGTAAACCACAATCGACGCCGCTGCCTCGCCCCACTCAAACAGTTAAGCCTCCACAGTATCTGTCTCGACTTTGCATATACTGCAATAAAATAATTCAGATTTACTAAAAAGGCCGACATTCTAGAAAGGCTACAATCACTAGTCTGAGCTTGCTGAATTGCGAGGTTGAAGGCCCTTGCTTCCTCACACGGAACAGCGATGGCTTTTGCTATTTCATGCTCTTGTTCGTTCAGCGGTGCTGCGTCACTTCTCAATTTTGCTTTTAGGACATTTGGGGAAAGCTGGACATCCGTTTTGTAATCAGCATAGTGGCTGGCCTCTCCTATAACAACACACTTGATAAAAATTCATCTGCACAGCACTTCCACTTACGGACCTTAATATTTCTGAAAATCCAAACAGCTCCTCTGGGTTTTCAGTCTGAAATGTTGTGCCTTAGGTACAGTAAACGTGTGGGCCACCATGAGACTCAGAACATTTTCAGATGCCTGGTAAAACTATTTTCCTCTATGTGAGTAAAGAATATACATATCAATCTTCTGACTCTTGATTACAAGGAACAATAAGCCAGGGAGAATAATAATTCTTCAAGACCTCTATTGCACAATACACATTCAGAGAAAGGAACTAAACGGATTCTTTGCCAGCTGCAGCGGAAAACCAGATCTAGACACGCAGCCTGAATGGAAACAAAACAGAGAATTGCCACCACAAGCTGCTTCTGACAAGTAAATGCAGGACCCAGAGGAAGGAGAAGGTCTAACGCACGAAAGAGATGACAGAAATGAGCTGGTGTCAAGAAAGATTGATTAGAACAAGGCCTAGAGCTGGCCAGAAGGGCAATGGCCTGTATAAAGTTGACCATCAAGAGAAGGTAACAGCTTAATGGAAAGGCTCCCCAACATGCAGATGTAGAAAAGACTAAATTATTCGTTGTAAAGCTACCGGTGTCCTAGCTCCACTTCTGATCGGTGTCCAGGGAGACTCTGGGGGGCAAGCCAAGCCAGCAGTGCCTGTCGAGTTATCTGTTTCACGAAGACTGAGAGAGGTAACTGCTAGCTAAAAGTTTCCATTGGACCAGCCCCATCGGTTAGAAGATGAGCAATAAGCCTCCAATATCAAGAGCAGGAACTAAGAGGAGGGGGATTCAACAAAGTGCCCGATTACTGTTCCTCTGGCTTTAGTCACAGCATTGTCCTTTGAGGGCCTTGAAGCCACTCCCCCAGTGACGATGAGTAACACAGTTGGGGTTGTGGTGTCTCAATAAAAATGCCCTCTCGTGGTCACCACAATGATTTCCTGAAAGGGCATAAGAACTGTTGCCTTCCCAATAAATCTCACTGTGTCTGCTGCTACCTGCTTGTCACATGCTTGAGTGGCTTCACGCTTGTTCCAGCACAGGAGGGTG
Organism: Buceros rhinoceros silvestris; assembly: GCF_000710305.1. Taxonomy (NCBI): domain Eukaryota; kingdom Metazoa; phylum Chordata; class Aves; order Bucerotiformes; family Bucerotidae; genus Buceros; species Buceros rhinoceros. Next base: position 24,578 of record NW_010390584.1, on the reverse strand, counting down.
AAGATTTTCATGTGTAGAGCAGAGACCTTTAGTCTCTGTGGTATCTTGAGCTCTCGTCTCCCAAGAAAAATGGCCAAAGATAGCTGGGCGTGCCTTTTCCAGGAGCGCCCATTGAAAGGAAACCTGCATGAGTAATGATGAGCATAACCAAAAATAAACCGAGACTAGAAGTTCCTACTTGAATTTGCAAATTATTTCTGCGAATCATTTACTTAAAAAAAAAACCCCAAAGCAAAATCAGACAAAAAAGCCGAATCCATTGGTCTGCTTAGAGAAGTTCGTTACATTTTAAAAAGCCACACAGCTGCTTCAGTTTTTGTTACTACCTTCTCTTACGCTGTAAAAGCAGAAACCAGTTCAGATTTAACACCACGTCAAAGCTTTCGAGATTCGAGAGTCTCAGGAGTTCATTACGCAAGCTACCCAATCACTGCCTGTGGGATGGATGCTGCGTAGCCCGGGAAGAAGTGAACGCTGTAGCTGGCTGATCCCAGGAGACCCAAACACGGCAGAGAGACTTGCCTACAGTACAACTAACTACTACACTTAATTAGCATTCATCACGGCCCACACCCACCTGTAAACACTCCCGAAGAAAGACTGTTGCAATGCAGAAATGGGTTCTGAGATCTGATTCACTTCCGGATACTTTTACTGCCGCAAGTCTTTCCAGCTGAACCCGGTCTACGCCAAGTGAGACTCTAGGTCCTGGGAGGAAGCTCTTGCTGCAAGAAAAGCTTCAATTCCAGCTTTCTCTACAGATCGCAATCAGCTTGCTGACAGATGCTGTCTGGTAAATTGCTGGTGAACACCCTGTTTCACCACCTTCACTTCTTCTCTCACTCTATTTTTAGACTCTCAGGGCTGTGGAGCAGATTTATACTCTTGCCTCCACAGCACAACAGGGTGGTCTAAGCCTACAGGCTCCTTGGCCCCATGGTCAGTCTAATCTCTTACACGTTTAGGTAACTACATGTGGAATTATTTTCATATTGTTACACAGCCTCTCTACTTCACAAGTGTTTACTCCGTCATATACCAGCAATCAGCTCCACAGGCCAGGAACTCTTCTGCTGTTTCACAGCAATTCATCAGCTTCATTTCAGGTCCGTGAGCTCTGGAAAGTTACTGCTACTAATTCTCTTTCTCCTTCTCCTCCTCTAACCCCTCAGGATGCAAAAAGCCCTCTAGGAAGTAAACCTGAAAGAATCACAATGTTTCTTCAAAAATCCAATCGTTTAGTGGATGGATTTTTTAAAACTAGAATTTACGGTCCTTTTACCTGTCTTGGTTATACATGGAATTGTTTCTGCTTCCTGAATACTCATCGTTAAGCTTCAGTGTCAACATAAACGCTGGTGAAACCATGCAATGATAGCACTTTTGCTTCTGCAAATATTCCCATGACCTACGTCACAAAAAGCTCTGCGGCAGGTGACCCAGTTTTACTACAGACTTGGTCAGTTCAGGACTTCACACTTGCAACTCAGTTAAAACCTTACTTGCAACACAGCGCTGCCGTGACTGGTCAAGTGGAAGCCATCTGACCCGATGTGGTTTTAATTGTCGTGTAGACAGAACTTCTTGTTTACGTAGGCTAGGACTAACCTATAGTTCTGTTCTGCTGCCACAGGACACCAGAAATGTAGGAAGTGAAAAAACAGAAAGCAGGCCGCTTGGATAATTTACTCAGACACTACTGTCTCCTCATTACTGTCCCTCCTGGAAGAATGTTTACTAGTGCCCCTAGAAGAAGAATGGAAAAATAAAATTAAATACTTAGTTGAATGGAACCACAGAATAAATTATATTTAGCATAGCAATTATAGTTTCTTCCAGGCTATATGTACTATGAACAACCTGTATTTGTGTGGTCAACAACCCTGCCTCATAAACGTCCCTGTAATTAATCTGAAATAACAAAAACCAGCAGTAAATAAACGTAGAGTTATTTTTGCTGCCTCTAACGGTTTGGCTCCTCAGCTATATACAGCCAGTTGATTCACCCCCAAGTGATGAAGCAGAAGACTCCAGCCAGGAAAGTAGAGGACTCAAGTGTGCCGGGGATGAAGGTGGTGGCAAGAACCTCCCAAACTGATAAAACCCAAATGGATTATTGTTTATGAAAACAATAAATAAGCAAAGTAGCTACTGCTTAACAGACCGAAGTGTGGGGTCTTTTCCCCCTCCCCTTGACAATGGCCATCGCCACTCTATTCTCCAGCAATCCTGTCCAGTTCTCTTTCTTTTGCAACATACTCCCCTCCACACGCCTCTAACCCACAATTTTTGCAGAAGATTGTGGCTGTCTTCCAACCCAGAGCTCCCTAATGCAGCCTGTGTAGCAATGCTTTATGAACAGAAGTTCGGGACCTTCAGAAATCCCTGCTCTAGCTCAGTAAGACGGAGGGGAGCCAGAATTCTCCATGGCTCTCTTTACAAGAGAGTCTCTGTCTTTGCTGGAGCAGCAGAGACCGATCAACAGCTTTATTCATGAAATCTAGGAAGATTCACACTCCTAAAGCTGGAGAGGAGGGATATGTCAACTTTCCGCAACGGAGTGTTTCTTCCACTGTTACTTAAGGGGCTTTAAGCAACTCATCAAGCAGTAAGTTCTTGGGTCCTGGAGGCACATTCATTGAGCTCCTTCACTGCACGGAACAAGCTTTGATTTCAGGAATAAGCTTATTAACTTTGAATGAGACATTCATAGCAATACAGAGTCAGGAACCAAATCATGCACATCTTTTACGGGCAAAGCTTCCACTTGGGTTGGCTGGAATTTTGTCTGAGTGATACAAATACATGGCCCTGCGAACATAACATTCATTTGAGTAACTGGCTGTAAACTCTGGTCTTCATTCAGAAAGACACAGCAACACACCCGTTCGCATCCAGAATATGCATCACCCAACCAACTCGACGCAGTAGCTACAACCCTTTCCTAAATGAAAGGATTTGGCTTCTACTGGAACCAAGAGCAGTTTTAGCAGTGAATCTGAAGGGGGATAACTTTGGGACTAACAGAGTCTGATATTGTGGCTGTGAGTTGGAAGAAGACCTATGGCCACACCGAGGTCCTACGATGCTCCGTCTTGCAGTACTCAACACACATCTCAGGGATTCATGTTTCACCAAGTGACAGAGCCTCTCCAGTTCATGCGGTTCAACATTCTTTTGTGATTCTTACGGCCTTTGTGACTTGAACACACGACCTCAAGCATGGAGCCTCATGGTATCATGGGACACCTAATTTTTCCTGACAGTTGACATGATACTTCTGCGAAGATTCACTCAATCACTTACGAGCGATGTTCACCTTTCCCATATAAACTCTGGTTAGATGCTGTTCGGCCGCAGATAAAGGCATCTCTAGCAGAGCATCTAATCAAGAATCTTGATAAGACAAGGTAAAAAGCCACTCAAAATTTGGACAGTTAGAAGTCTAGTATTTAACCTTTTCCCCCTTTTTTAAGGGCATCCACTTGGCATCCATTCATTTTCTGCAGAGACTAGTAGTCGCTCCTTAGAAAATACATAACTTTATATGTAAAGAACTTACCCATCTGCACTTAGTGAGGTGTTAACCTGGATCTGACAGTCCTTCAGCACTGCACGTTGTGCTAAAATTCTTAGCGAGACTTTTTTGTAGAGACCCAGATATAAGCAAGGAACAAATTTGTGATTATTTTTTCTTCTTAAGAAGATAATTCAAGTCTGAAAGGAAAAGCTGTTTAATTTGCAAGCTTATAAAAAAGCAATGGAAAAGAACAGTGCTCTATCACATATGTAGTGGCTTAAAAATCAGCAGTTGGTGCCAGCTACAGTCTCTGGAGACAGTTACAACAGTCCTTTGCTGGATGCTGTAACTGTTTTGTGCTGGGAATCCCCACTGCAAGCACGGACAACATGACCCCAAAGAAAAAAGGGTCAAACAGCACAAACTCACAGTGAGGGAAGTTGGCCTCAGTTTCTGGTGTTAGCCATAAAATCTCTGTCTGACCCTTCATAAACCGTTAAGGAATCTCTATGCTTTAGATTCCTCAGCTGTCAAAGCCAGTACTTTAAAAAACTTCTCAGAAACAACATCAATAATTACTAGGTATTGAAAAAGAATTTGACACGATGTCAAGAAAAGCCTTGAAAAAAGTGCACATAGTACCAAAACTTAACAGAAGTAAGGAACTTTGGGTGGGCACCCTGGTTCATCCTCCGACCACGGCATTAGTGGCCTCTATTAACAAATACAAGATCATCCCATGTTTCTCAACAAAACCTATCCTTAATAAGCAGCTGAAAACCAAACCAGTCTAAACTGAAGGAATGGTGACCAAGAAGAGACCCAAGTGCACGTACAAGCAGGAGCTGATGAGATAACACAGTCTCACTTAGGAGTCACTAAAAGCCTGTGGTTAAGTTGCTACGCCAAAGCCTTAAACTTTTCTAAGTGGTTGCTTTGCTTTTACTTGACCTTCACACAGAAGTGCAGCAGAGTTTCCCTGCTGACATCACAGCCACTGAAATCAGGGATGACCTTTAAGGCTCAACACACACACACAAGATCTGAGTCTGAACATACACACCTCTATAGTTGAGCTTCTGGCCAATCCCTCTCAGCTTAGTTGTTACTGAAAGGTGAACTGAAAACAACTTTAAGTAAGCACAGTCGAGAAAATTGAGATATTACCTTCACTGAATTTTCCCTGCTTGAAGTTACAGCATGTACCAGGAGAGAAAATGAACATGCTTGAAATAAGTTGATTACTTATTTCTGTCAGAGGAACATAATTTAGTAAACAGATTTAAAATTTTTACAGGCACTTCCTAAATATTTACCCTGAATTACAGAAAAGTAACCCACTCTCTACTTACACAATTTACCATTTGGTGCAACCCAGTGATTTATTTAGTGGGTGAATGGGGAACAGAAACAGGGGATTCCCTCGCCCTTCTCTTTGCTGTTTGCAACACAGTCCTTTTCCTCAAAATGCTACTCCCAGAAACACATTTTTGCCCTGTTTTTCTTAGCTGAATTACTGCAAACAAGCACTCTACAGAAAATGCTCTATCCATGATCTTCCTGTCATTCATGACTTGACAGATTGGATAGGAGGGGTTTTTTGTAGAAGTACTGAACATGACCTGCGCTGGGTTGCTTTACAGACTCCGTTTTGCTATATAGCAGAAAAAGTACAATATTGGTAAAGAGCTGTAAAAACACTCATTTTGA
>NW_010390584.1:18485-19243 GCF_000710305.1 Buceros rhinoceros silvestris | reverse complement strand
TTAACACAGGCTGTACCAGCTAGACAAACCCAGAAGTGAACGTAATGACCAGCTGCAAGTCTTGCAAGGAATACTTACGAGACTTCTGGTTTCACGCGCACAATTCAGGAGCAGGACCAGCTTCCCTAACAGCTTTGTTGGGGAGAGCAGACAATGGGTATAACCGACCCACACAGCAAAGACAGAGCAGGATTAAAACTGCACGGACAAAATCCATTTCCAGCCTTAGGGAACGCTGTGGGGAGCAGCTGTTATGTTTTATTTTTGTCGCATTACCAACAAGGTACTTTGTTGGTTATGGCTAGTGAACACTTCCTATTTTAAGGAATTTGCCAAATGCTTTTTTTTCTGGAGTGTGATTACATATACTGTGCCTCCAGCTAATTTTTAGGAAAAACAGAACATAAATGACTCAGGCATTTCTAAGAATGGTTGTGGGGAACATATCCTGCTTTAATTATATTCAAAGAACACAACCTTTATGAAGAAATTCTTCACAGTTCAGAAACGGACATGAAATTTAGCACAGGGCTGTGCTGGTCTCACTAGTGGACTTTTTTGCTCTTCCTTTGGAAAAAAAACCCACACATATCTGGGCACATATTGAACCTTTGAAAGGATTGAACATGCTGGCCAGACTTGCTGAGAAGCTGATATTTTCAGCTTTTTCTCCATCGCACGTAGAGTAGAGAGGGAGCTGGATGGTCCCTGCAAGAGGCAGCTGGGGCCAGGCTGCCACTTGCTGCCACTCAAACCGG
>NW_010390584.1:12251-18450 GCF_000710305.1 Buceros rhinoceros silvestris | reverse complement strand
AGGGAGCGGGATGGTCCCTGCAAGAGGCAGCTGGTGCCAGGCTGCCACTTGCTGCAACTGAAACAGGGTGGGTTATTTCTCCTCTGGTTTCAGGACTCCATCAGGACAGAATGAAGTACCGGCCAGTAGAAACGCAACAGAGGCAAAGATGGATTTGGGTAAAAAAAGATTATGTGAGTTCTCAGAGAGAAAGGAAGACAGGCGAGAGTCTGAAATCAGGCAAAATGAGAAGATATGAGGTGCGAATAAGAAACAAGGCTGGGTGAAGAGAGCAGGATGATTCAGACAGGGTCTTCCCAGCAAGAGGAACCACTCAGGGACAAGCGGTCCCAGTTTGATTTTCTAGTTTTCTATCAATTTCTTTAAGTTCAGACAGCTGAGAGGTCAACAGGCTGCATCTTCTGAACAACAGAAGAATCTGCCCCCAGGCCAACGTTTGCTAAGATCCCCGCAGAAAAGCGCACAAGGTCTGGAGCTCTGAGCCCTTGGGCCACACTCAGCTCTGGGCTGGAAAACACCCCACTGAACTCTGCTTAGCCCAGCAAGATTTGAGGAAGGGCAGAGCACCAGCAGAGCTGGACAGGAAGCAGAGGCTGTGGTTGGGCCCCCAAACCCCTCCAGATCAGTGGTCAGGGGTGTCAGGTGGTGTTTCCCAGCCACCCGCTCGCTGAGCACTGCGGCAGTGCAGTCGCATGCCAGCACCGTCACAGCACACGCAGCTCTCAGCCCCCACAGCAGGAAACCAGCCCCAGTGTGGGAAGAAGCCCGGGCCACGGCTCCCCGTCACCCTGACGGCTCTACCCCCAGGGGAAAGGGCACACAGCCACTCTGCAGTGGGCAGATGGAGGGACAAGGCTGCAGCCCGCTGGGGTGGTCCTGGGTGAGAGGAAGATGCCTGTTTTCCTGGCAGCAGGTTACTGCTCAGACCGAGGTGTCCCCTACAGCCAGCGTGGTTTCCTCTGAGGACAGGGCGAGGGGTGGTTTCTAGCCCCTGGGCTGCACAGCACGCCACAAGCACGGCTTTTCATTTACTGGAATAACACATGGGAGCAGCCCTGTTATAAGAAGTGCGATGAGGTCATTACAAAAACACAGCTTGGAGTTTTTGCTTGTGTTTTTAGGCTAAACAGCTCATGCAACTAAGTATTACATAAAGTAATAGTACGTCAAGATTAACAATTTTAAGATACTTTATTTTTTCCCTTTCACTTTTTACTCATTAAGGCAGAAAGTATTTTCCTCTCTGAATTTCTACAGGGACAGCCACTGCACCAGCAGAAGTATAGGTGACTTCACATTAATCATTTCTTTGCTTATAACCTAACAAGGCCACAGGAGATGTTAATACCTGCAATGGAATTTCTTGCTCAAAGTTCCCAACCATACGCAGCTTCGATACAGAGCCACTCCTCTTTGAGGAGAGGGACCAGGCATCCCTCACACCTTCCATCTGCACCTCCTAGCCACACACACAGCAACCAGCAGATAGAAAACAGCAAAATTTGCAGGAAGTCTGATATCACAGAGCCTCCCTCACCGAGTCTTTAGGCGTGAGTAACTTTCCTCTCAATCACTGTAGCAGAGGACTTGCTCCATAAACAAAGGAAAATATTTCGGTTGAATTGTTGAAGTCTGAACTTTATTTAAAACAACAGAAATCTAATCTGCATAGTCCTGGGGAAGGGTCAAACTTCTGCAACATCCAGGGAAACGCCAAAACAGTGTTGCCAAGTGTTGAGTCATGGTCTATTAAAAGCATGTAATCTATGCTGGGGCAAGGTAAGGAATTATTAATCTAACTTCTTCCTCAACTTCTTAATAACGTAAGAGTGAAGGGGAAAAGATAACAATTAGAAGATAACTGCAAAGCAAGGCTTAAAAAAATAAACGTGTCACAGCATATACTCTGATACCTATTAGCCAGGTTAGTTTGCAACTAGTCCCACAAATGCACGTCCTGACATAGAGGTCAAGGGCAAAACAGCCCTTAAGAGCCTTGAATTACTCCACTGGCAGACTTTGTTTAAAACACAGCAATATGACAGAGTTGTAGACGAACACAAACCACTTACTTTGCATATTGGCTTTGCTGTTTATCTTATCACCTGCTTCAGCTTTAATTGCTTCAGATTCATGATGGACTTTTATTTACACAGGTGCTGAAGCTGTATACATACTGTAATTAGTACACGGACTTGACAGTATTTAAATACTACAGTTTTAACATGGGTTGCAAAACCAAGGTAACCATTTGATAAACTCAAGGTGTAGTTCTGCTAAAAACCACCCAATTAAGATGGGTTCTATTATTTAATTTTACCCTGTGACTAAACCTAAGCCTTGCAGTCTAATTTTTTTGGAGGGAAGGGGGAAGAACAAGACTTCACAAACCCACAATTTTCTAAGAGATAAACTGCACTTGAAGCAAGCTGGAAACTAGAGGTAATAAAAAAAAATTAAGTATATTGTGATAAATATATCCTCCACAAATTTGGAATACTAGCAGCAGCAGGGGGAATGCTAGGGAACCGAGACCTTCCAAGATACATGTCCCTTCTTACTCCTTTACAGTCCTTCCCTCTTGGCGCTAGGGGTTTAGGTGGGTGCTTACAGATTCAGGGGTGTCTGTGGTCCACCCAGTAAACTGGGACTTCACTGCCAGCGCAGTTTGCAAACTGCACTATTCAGGGGGAGTGAATTCAAAAGGCAGGAAGCAGGAAGGCAGTGTTCCTTATCAACGCAAATTCACTCTAGCATGACATTATCGTTTCAAAGATCGTATTTTTTGTGGCACTGGCCCCGCACCTTACATTTGGTTTAGTAGCTTGGATTTTTTTAAGCAGATCCCATCTGCATTAAAAAAAAAAAAAGAGACTGAGGATTTTAAATTTCTCTTTGGAAGATCATATTTTACAGTACATACAAAAATACTCTGGAAAAAACAAACAGCTTCATTTACAAAAACACCAAATTATAAAGAAATTACAATAGAGAGACAGAGAGAATAACATTTGGTTTTTAGGATCAGAATTTCTCCCCACCCCTCAAAAAAAAACCCACTCATGCACTTAACCGGGTAAGCAGTGTTATCAGTTTACCGAACCAGACTTAAGACTACCACAAGTTCTCCTGTTTCTCTGAAACCACTCTCTGCATGCCAGCTGCTTTCAAGATTGCAGCTTGCAGGTGGGTAGCAGCGTCACAGCAGACTTGGCTGTTGCAATGTTTAAGTACACACGTTCTGATTTTAATTTACTACCCAGTGACAACAAAACCTCCCTCCATTCTCATGCTGGAGCAGTCTTAAGACAAAAAACAGACAATGGGACATGGTGATCACCTCCATGCCTTGGTAGCATCCTCTGCTGCATTTTCTGCTGTATTTTCACTATTTATGAGCCTCCATGGGAGGCAATACTGGTGTGCGTGGCTGTGCTAGGCAGTGGAAAGCTACCGACTGGGGAAGCTGAGCACCACTGTGATAGATGCACAGGAGTGTATGTGCCAAGCGGGACAATAATTTAAGGTAAGAACAATATATGCACATGAACTAGGAAAGCACGAATGAACACAAGCGTGTTCATACACACTTGAAACCAGAATGTGGTTGCAGTGGCTAGTTAAACCTGTTCACATACATTCTGAATCCAAGTCACAGGACTGGTTAGTTTTTGTGGCTTTTCCCAAAGCTGTTTCAGCTAGTGATGGTTAAGACTTTCTAAAAAGATTAACAAGGATAACCGTTACAAGAACATGCAAAGAGGAGTTCCCAAGGTAGCAAGCATCTAACACCACTCTAAAACAAAAGCATGATTTTAACTGGCCAGTTGCAGTATGGCAACAGTAACCTTCCATACTTTGTTAGTAATGACAATACACGCTGATACTATGGACAACTAAACAAGCTATGACCATCACCTTTATCTGAAGAGAAAGTGGTTACCCGTTAAGGGTAAGTTTGATGGATCTTTTAATAATACGAATTCTATTTGTCGGAACAGGAGATGCAGAATCTGGTAGTTCTGTACTGGAAAGTCTCTGCAACACACGAAAAGATGCCACAGGGAAGAAAAAGGTTTTAAATTCATTAATTCAAACGCAGCAGAAGATAAACCCTTCCCTAGCTGAATAACAACATTCTTTATGTATTGAAAAGGTATGGCCCAAACCCAAATATTTACAGAGGAGCATTTTTTTCACCACACCACTTGTTTAGTTACCACCAATTTACAGAGGAAGAGCATTTGCCCCTCCGCACGCTTCTTTCCTGGCATCATTGAGATAATTATATTCCTGGGATGGGTGGAGGGAACGAGCTGTAAGTTGCTCGACAGCAGAATAGAGGAAGCTACCATTCTGCTCCAATCCATGGATCAGGAAAACAGTGTCTCCTGTCCAGATCCAAGTCGAGTAACTTGGAAACTTTGGCTTCACTTTTGTGAATAAACCTGGAAGGTCATAGATCAGCTCTTCAGTTTGGTGGAAGCGCGACAGGCACAAGCTTGCCAGCTGCTTAGAACCACCAAGTGTAGAGGCATCAATAAAGAGTACGTAAGTCTTTGTCCATAAAAGGAAAACTCTAGTTTTGCTTTATCTATGGACCCAAAGTTACAATAAATAATACCTGTGATCTTGATGTGTTGATAACTGGAATTGGCATGGGTTTTTCTCCACAGGCGTCCTAAAAAAGCCAGAAGGGATTTATTAGGCAGAATTGTCAAACTCATGACATCACAGACAGCAAGGGCTGGCAATAAGGACATTGAAACTAAATACATACGTGCATTGACAGCCTCCACCTTGTTGGGGTTTTTAAGCCCTACGCAACCTTTCAGGTATGTCAACCCTCCCTCTACCAACAAGACAACATCCTGATTTGATGGTGTGCCCTCGAGAGTTTATGCTTCAGTTGCAACCTATGATGAAACTAAAGCTCTTCATCCTCCCTTTGAGAGGTCAAATGCTTTAGTTCACATCAGTGAATCAAGGGGCTTAAAAAATCCAATTTCCAGCATGGCAAGAAGCCAGACACTAACGTCTAGTAATCACATTTAAAAGACGGGCCATACAGGTGTAGTATTTGGAAAATGAAGCCTGAAATAAGTTAAACTAAAAAGCATATTTTTGTTTATGTCAGAGTATTTATGTGAGGTAGTCTGGCCACTAGAACAGTCCATTCAGCTTTTCAGTTAGTCCACCAAGAAACACCCGCTCAATTAAAATTACATTTGCTGTAGATGTGCTCCCATCACCATCTGGGTTGCCACCATCTTTGAATGCTGAATCCTGGCCAGGTAACTAGAAGACAACAATACACAGAGTGAAAACAATTGGGTATTAAATGTATTAGTGGCACAGGAACCCCAAGCCTCTCTGAAAAACTCTTACTACCCAAACGCTGAAATTGGTACTTGAAATTTTCAATACTAGACAACAGTTCTGCAAGTTGATCCTTTACAAGTGTCACAGTTGAGGGGTTTTTTCTAGTTGTCTTTTCTTCTGCCTCAAATCAGAGCTCAACAAGAACAGCTATTTAAGGAGATTTATATATAGCAATAAAACAAATCAAGATTTAACAAGCAAATCCAAGCTGTCACCTCAGCACTAGATGACCTATTGAGTAGGCTGCTGGTTTCTAAAGCAGCAAAAATAACAACAGGCCTTCAAAAATTATCTGCCATAACAAGATTACTTTTACACTGCTAAAATTCATACCCTCTTTATTTGGAAATCACTTTTTGTTGAATTGTTTTAAGAACTGCTTCCAAATGAGCCAGTTCATTCTGCAATTGGTCAGTGCAGTAATAGGTAAGTACAGGCAGTATTTCAAGACCCTGCCACCAGACCAGAATCAGTCACTAGTGCCAGATCTTGGGGAAAAAAAAATTAATAGCTGTACATTATATCCAAGACAATTTCTCATATCTCATCCTAGTAAAATTAGCATCGTGCTTAAATTTAGATTCCTGAATCCGTTGTATATATATGCTTCTTTTCAGTTATTTCATTCATTCTGCATCAATAATTAATACTACCTCAAACCCTCCCTGGCCTGGCCCCCCCTTCCTTACCTTTACTCTGTCTACCCGTTTTTTGAGACATTTTCCCAATGTAAGTGAATCATTTCTTTCAGAGGTTGGTGAATAAGGTCGTTTAGGTGCACCATTCTTGGGATCTGTACTTGGAGCCCCAATGAATT
>NW_010390584.1:0-12161 GCF_000710305.1 Buceros rhinoceros silvestris | reverse complement strand
CTGCTGCCCTTGGACAAAATGTGCTCCAAGCTGAGAAACAGCATTACATGCTGGAACGGTGCAACTGACTGGAGGTCCCGATGTTCTTACTGCAACCTTAGCCTCCATTTCTGTAGCAGACACTGAGCTTTTAGAGCTTGGCCGTGAAATTAAAGTCTGGATTCCACCCACTACTACAATACTTGAATCAATGAGAGCCATGGAGAGTCCTGCAGACACTGACGGCACAGCTACATGAGGTATTCTCTCTCTGTTGTTAGCCCCATTAGTTCTCCGATATACAGCACTGCTGTAAAAGTCAGACGCTAGAGTTAGAAACTGCTAGTTTGTCAAATAGGACACATTTCATTTCCAGACAACTCATGCACGAATGTGTCTGCTCTACCCATACCTGCATCCACCTTTTTTTTTTCCCCCAAGAATTTCTTTAACCCATCTACCCCCACGTTTCCAAAGGAGATGCAGCTTCATTCCTGAAGACATTAGAGCCCTCAACATCATAAGATCCCCATAGATTCTGACAAAAGTTCAGTTAAAAGCGACTGCTTCACACTTCTAAGATTATGGTACTAACCTGTCTGTTTCTGTTGTAGAGTTGTCCAGTTTATGTAAGAAAGCGGGATTACATGGTGTTCTGGAGTCTGTGTCTCTGGAAGTATCCAAAAGGTTTCCCTCTGAAGATGCCTTTTTGCACTGAAGCCCACCAGGATTTCGACCAGTCTCTGCTGTAGAGATAACTGATTTAGGTATCTTACGTAATGAAGAGGAATTACGTGGTGTTTTGGAGTCTCTGTCTTCAGAACCATCCAAACAGCTTCGCTCTGAAGATGTGTTTTTGCACTGAAGCCCACCAGGATTTTGACCAATCTCTTCTGAAGAGATGTCTGATTTAGGTATCTTATGTAATGAAGAGGAAATACGTGGTGTTTTGGAGGCTCTGTCTCCGGAACCATCCAAACAGCTTCCATCTGAAGAAGCCTTTTTGCACTGAAGCCCACCAGGATTTCGACCAATCTCTTCTGAAGAGATGTCTGATTTAGATATCTTACGTAATGAAGAGGAAATACGTGGTGTTTTGGAGTCTCTGTCTCCGGAACCATTGCTCTGAAGCCCTCCAGCATTTTGGCTGGTATCTGGCACGCTTTGCTGAAATGACAGTTAAAAAAAAAATAGTGAAGTCTTCAAGTAATTATTAAAGCAAAAAAATATTGTCAGAAGAGCCAGATTTTTTTATATACCTTCTTTCTTTTCTGTAAGGTTTCTGCAGGCAAAAAATAGTGGAGATGCTTCCTCTTCACGTACGCAGCCTCTATCTTCATCCCATCCTTTAACAGGTTTAGGTTGTTCGCTTGTCTGTAGACTAAGACAAAATGTAGCAGCGTAGCTTAGTGGGGATGTTCGCTTCAGGCATTTGTCAAAGTTATGGTTTCTTTAGAAACAGCAAGCCTTTAAGTCTGTCCAGCCCAAACGAAGACCAAGAAGTTTCCAGCCTAACTGAACATGAGATGCTGCCCAAGAGCTCACATGGAGTCTCAGAAAGATGAATGTGACTCAAGATGCCCGGTACAGACCAGTTACACAACAGCTGTTTAAATTCAAGTACGCATTATGTGCTAAGTTACCGGTGTGGTTTGCTAACCGTGCAGTCTCACATCTCAGTGGATTTTCACCTGAGGGAGGTAATGCTCCTCAACCATTAGTTAGGACTTTCTGAACCCACCCAACTGTGTAGAGGTGATGAGAGACCTTACTCAAAATTCAGACTAATTTTTTGATGTTTAGGGTGGCAATCGTGGTTTTTCTGTAACAGTTCAGTAACATCATATAAACTTCTCAGTAGCTTAGATATTAAAATTCTATCTGTCCAAGACAGATGGCATTTTAGGGATATCTGAATTAACAGAATCACTACAATTTAAACAGGTTTTTCCTAACTGCCTGCAAACAGCCTTTTATGCAACTTCAAAATGCTATACTAGCACAGCAGTTATTTCAGATAAGCTCCTCTAACAGGCCTGTCATGAGCATAACTGGAAACTTCCACATTTGAAGCTCAGCAACTGGTTTTGACAAGTGTAGCTACACCCAGTAAATGGACATCTCCCAGCTTCACATCTGTCCATCCGCTCATGAAAGGCAGCTCCTCTGTGAACATGTTTACTATGACCATGGTATATAATGCATACTTCTGTTTTTAAGATGGACTTACTTTTCCCAAGTGTCAAAATAGTCTGTTTTTAAAGCTAATCTTCTATATGTTGCTCCCTATAGAAATATCTAATACCACACAATTCACTTTGTGAAGCAAGTTCCACTAGGACAAAAAAAGACTAAAGCAAAATATAGGCTTACCCATGTCGGTGAATGACTGTATAACATGTGTTAAATCAATATTGATGCTTTCCGTGTTCTCAACTTTCTTAAACATTATCCCAAGAAACCACATCGAAACATAGCCACTCCTGAAGAGACAGATGCACAAACGCATCGTTTATGCGCAGATAACAGTTACTTGAATGCTATTATCTATTTCCAAGAAAGCCTTAAGCAAAACAGTTTAATTGCACGCAGCAGTTAAATCAGCCCGTACTTAAGTTCTCGGAGTGGTTCCCTCCGAAATTCTCCCTTCTATCAAAAGATCTTCCATGCTTCACAGTTCATACCTACAGTGTAGGTACATAACGGAATGTCTCTCACAGACAAGCCGAAGTGAACAAGCATAAACAAGTTACAATACATTGGCCAAATTGTATTTCAGAGAAGTACTGAAACTCACTTTTGAGGGAGTGATGAAAAATGAAAATAAAAAGTAATGAAACTCACTGTTGGGTGCTGGGAAAGGACTGCGGTTTCACATGTGCGATGGTAATAAATTCATTCCTCTCCAGGTTTGAAACAAGTACACGGATTTTAGATTCAACAAGTCCAATCCTAATACGAAGAGATATTTGCTCATTTTTAACTGTACCCAGCACACAGTTATATGCCTAAATAAGTGGCTATATATTGCAAGTACATCTTCAAAAAAATTATTTTCCCAAGAGGAGCGTGCCATCAAAAAAAGTTTAGAGACCACTGCTCTCCAAGTCAGGAAGAGATCTAGCTCTCCAGCCTCCACCACACATCAAGTAATCCCCGTTGGTTCAGTCTTGATGACGGAACACCTTCCTCCCTGAAGCAGCGCTGGGGAAGCAGACTCCTTTGCCTCCTTGCATGTGCTTCCCCAGATGACGCAGAGCATCTGACCTTCAGGCATAGGCACACTAACCCTCCCTGTTCCTTCTCATCGTGGCTCACATCTGCAGGTGAACTTCTTAAACATTTATGTTAACTTCCCTTCACAAGAAAGCTTCTAATTTTGCTGAACTGCCTGCTTCGCTTGGTACTGTATTCCGTGCCTAGTCTCAGTTTAACACTTCATTTGTTAACGCATTTGACAAAAATAAAGTGCAACACTGAACTGAGTTTCTGTTGTGTCCTGAACCCACATCTGAAGCATGACTTACCATTCCAAGTAATGTTCTTTAGTAGAGGCGCTCGCTGTCAGGACAATATAGTGTCTAGAAGGAAAGGAAAACAAATATACTAGCTCAGGACTTTATTTTCCTTCAAGGGAAGCCAAAAACTGCCTTAAATGTATGGAATATGACTTCCCGACAAGAGACTAGATCCTGTATTCCACACGGTACTAACTGATTACATCCTTTAGAACCACGTTCTGCTACCTTCTAAACACCCTAGTCCATTTTTTTTATTAGAAAAACAGCATCAGTGGCATAACACACAGTTTTCCCATCTTCCCGATACGTACCCTTACCAAAATCCATACGACTACCTCCAGTTTCTGAAAAACAGTCATGCCATCTTCTGTTTAGAATTCAAGCTAAAACTCACTACGTTAACTAGCAGGTAAGCCATTTCAAGTTCAGCTAACAGGTTTCATACATACTTGTACTTTTCAAAGAAGTTAAGAGGCTCGAAGAGTTTCGACCAATCAGCTTTGCCTTGAAGGATGTCATTAGTCACGGCCAGACCTACAATTACAGTTGAAAGCCTTATTACCATTGTGTTTTTAATACAAGCAGAGCACGATATAAACTTTACAAGATACTAGAAGGGCAGAACACCTTGCAGACTACAATCAGTTCAGATTGTATGATTTCATATAGCGAGAATTATGCTTCCTAAGCAGTTAATAAGCACAGAAAGGACTTTACCATGTTTAAATTCTTCAACCATAACGGCCCGTGTTGATGTCGATACGTTGTATGAGGAGTTCTGCTGTGGATAGGCTGGGGTGATGATAGGCATAACGTGGTATCGATCTGAGGGATTTACCTATGATGTTAAAGCAATTTTGCTTAGCATCAGCAGTTAGCTTAGAAGAAAGTTTAAATGCTTCCAGATTCAGTGTCTACATACCCTTGGGTCCCACACCGGCAAATTGAGGTCGCTTTCTTCAGGTGTTTTCAACAAAACCGGGTTTGGCCATTCCCTATATAAGAAAAGCCAGCAATTAACTGTCCATTTAAAACTCTGCCATGTAACGCAGTGTAGGGTTGAACATGGTTGGTGTGAATCTTTTACAAGGCACATGCTGTAAAAGCGTTACTACTCTACGCAAATGAAAACAGGCATTAACAATAGCTCTTACCATCTTGAAAAAACTAGGAAGAATTTATTAACGAGGGTAGAAGCAGAAGCATTTGGATACAGCTGACATGTCCTGGCCACAAGCATCGCCCAGGAGACTCCTCCAAGAAAACCCAACATATTGGAATAAATTCCACGCCCTGGAACGGACACACTGTAGTTAGCCTGTGGTCTTTCAACACCCAAGTATATTCCTTCTCATGTACAGCACCAGCTTCACGATCTACAGAACACGGAGGACATTTCAGTCTCAAAGTCAGCTATTTTTTACAATGAGGCCAAAATTATTGGTCCTTGCAGCGATGAGAAAAAGAATTGTGAGCACACCAATTCCCCAAATACTGCTGCTCTGAAATTTGCCTACGTGGCTACAGCTTCACTGCAACTTCCCTTAAGAATGAAGTTCTGCTGTTCTTCCAGCACTTGCTCCAACCACGTGTGCAACCAGTGTTCTCTTACTCCTTATGTATCAAGCTGTTATACTTAACTTCGCATTTTTATCATTTGTCGTCAGGTTCCACTCTCCTCCCCACTCTATCCCCATTAAAAACCACACAGAATTTACCACATGGACAGACATTGAATCTAAACTAAAAAAAAATGGGGTTTAGTTTAAAACTGTCATTTAAACAGCCATCCAAAGCTGAAGTACTTCCAAAGGTCTTATTTTTTCAGCATGAGGTACCTCTGGAAAGTTTAGAGATCACGAACAATCACATTACTCACTTTTTGCCCATAACTTAATTGCTCTGAGTGTGAGCCGGAAATTCTCCTTATTGGGCACGAGATGTAAGATTTCGTCTGTTACCCTGCATCCTGGAGGGAAAAAGTTGAAGTACAGAAGTTCCTAGTAACAGCTACAAGTCAGTTTTATGCTATACTAGGTCAAGAGCTTACAGCTGATAGTTCAAGCCTATGAAAACAATTTTGGATTACTTGCTTTGTATTCCCTACAAAATTATAGATTACACATAACATTCAGTATCACTCCAGGTAACTGATGCCTTCAACAGCTTTTTTGTAGTTTACAGCCATCAGTTTTTAATAAGGCCTTTCTACGGGATTCCAAAAGTGAAGTTTCTTTTGACAGCCAGGAATAACTAAACTGGTCGGTGTTAACCAGTGAGCAAGTTAAGCTTCGGGTATTAATATTTTAAGTGAACTACCAACATTCATCTCTAAATGCTCTACCAATTAATCTGGAACAGTTTCTGGGGCAAAGCGGAACAACGCGCACACCTTGAGCAGAGAAACATGAAATACAGGTCTATCTATCTTATACATCTCAGTTTAAGC
Source organism: Buceros rhinoceros silvestris (assembly GCF_000710305.1). Lineage (NCBI taxonomy): Eukaryota > Metazoa > Chordata > Aves > Bucerotiformes > Bucerotidae > Buceros > Buceros rhinoceros. Next base: position 6,212 of record NW_010390584.1, on the reverse strand, counting down.
CCATTCATCATCTCAGATGTCGAGTGTACAGGAGATCAGTTTCTGTGTCTTGTACAGACACCTGGGTTGCGTAACGCTTTCTTTTTAAAGACGTGTAAATACGCTCACCATTCAGGCTTCGAATGCATCTAATATCTAAGCTTTGCAGACACGCATTATCACCGAGATCCAGGTTTTCTGAAATGGTGGGCGCTGATAACCTCGCAAAGACCAGGTCGATCTGAGGAGGGGAAAAAAAGCACCAGCCATGAGTTGGAATGCTACACTGTTTGCGAACAGCAGGCTAGCGGGGGGGCCGTTAGTCAAGTCTCAAAAGAATAATTAACATTTGTATTTAGAATTACGTGGCTATAGGTACATCTCCCAAGAGATGTATTTGCCAGAAATCTGAAAAAACTGCTAGAAGTTCCATGTTTTCTCTACAAAACATTCATTGCATCCCCCCTTTCCTTTTAAGCGAGGAAAAGGAGGGGGGTTAAGTTGAAAAGATTACTCTAAACTTAGATTTTTCATTAAAAGCGGAATTAAAATCAATCATGAAATGAAGACGTAAGTTCAATTACCTCAGCTATACTTTGGCAATGGAGAGAACGTTTTCTTTATGCAGTAAGCCCTTTGGATCCTAAAGTATGTGGGGTTTAGTAAATTCTGAGGCAAGACAATTATTCTGTGAATGTCTGTACCACATAAAGGCCACAAAGAGGCCACTGAATAAGTGTCTTCATGACAGTGACTCCAAGTTGCTTAGGTAATACAGCACACAAGTCTTTATCCACTGTATAAGGTGTGTCCAAGATACAAGGAAACCTGCAGCTGACAAATCCAAGCAAGAGTCAAATAAGCCTCCTTTTCCTTTGCCAGATTGTCTCAAGAGCGCTTCATTTTTGATTTGCAACAAAATATTCATCCTGCTAACGTGATTCATCCAGCGAACTACACTATGCACATCCCTCCGTCAAAAGCTCGGCTGTCAGGGTTAAGAAGAGTTAGCAAGGACACTGCCTCTACTTCTACTCCACACAATCCCTGTGAGATACATATTGTTCAAACAGGCTACCCTGGGCTACAGCACAGGTTTCGAAAAGGGCGTCCCTGATGTCCCCTTGCCTGCCACGCTTCCTAGGGGCTTATTTTCCTATAAGCTGCCATTCTACTGCGGTGTCTTCCCCTGGGACAGGTTGTGGTCAAATACAGCAACAGCCTCAAGTCCCTGGAAAAGTTATACTGTTCCAAAGCAAGAAAAAAAAAATTACTCAAAGGAGGAAATGCTTACCTCAGTACCATCAAATTCAAACTTCACAACAGGCACGTAAGCGTCTTCCACAGCCTGTAATGGAGAGGAAAACCGTGTAAGAAATAATTTTTTGCTACTTTGATGTTTTTTCCTAAGCTAGTGATAAAATGCAGAATTTACACCGCAAAACTACTCAGTATAAATGCTGAGTTGCTTCCGAACAGAAAAAATGGTTAATAAGCCACAAGCAGTATAGCACGAATATGGTCCTAATCCCAGCTTCAAACAGGGATTTAGCCAAGAGATTCAGAGGCTGATCGTGTCTTGTAGCGAACAGCCAGTGCACAATCAGTACCGGTGCTTGTAAGGCACTTACCTCAGTTGTGAGGCAGAAAAGTAAGAGATTTCTGTAGCTGTCTTACTACTGGTTAACACCCAGAGAAATCCCAAAGATTCTGGCCACATCTGACAGCGCGCACTAGTCTTCTGTATTTCTATTTTCTGCCGCGCCTGAGATGCTATCGGCTGCCTCATGGCACAGGTTCTGGTTTTGTGGACCCCTTTTTGAAGTGGGCCGCAGCCCACTGCGAGTCTGTTCTCAGATGACAGTCAGCTAAACGTTAGCTGTGCGTATGAAGCCTTTCCACATCACATTCAACTCCCTTAGTTTTTAGGCTGCCCCTTCTTCCAGCATGCACTTTGTTTCCTAGGCCCTGTCTACATCTAAGATAATTAAAGCAAGGCTCCCAGGGACAACCTGGCTTTTTGATACAGCTGACTGATTCCCAAACCATGGGGAGAAGACAAGCGTTTGGCAAAGACTCATATGTGATGTGCAGTCATTGCGGAAAGAAACCAAAAGCTTGACTTCAACATTTTCACACTGCATGAACTTGTATTTTAGAAGGTGCCTAAAAAAAATTTTGGTTTTTAATTTTGGCTTGTAAGACATTCACTACGATACCAGCCTTTAACATCAATATTCTTATTGTAGAAGTTGCACAATCTATCAAGGAGAAAGCTTACTCACACGTAGATTTTTTATTCCTTCTTGACCTTTCAGTTTTTCAAAAAACGATTGAAAAAAGTCGGATCTTTCTACATGCCTGGGCGCAACACAGAGAGCGTCTATATCGGCTCCTGCAAAGAGATCCCATTTCTTCTGTTACTGTTGGAAATCACTTTCAAACAACAGACCTACGGTCCAGTGGAAGGTGTCCCTACCCATAGCAGGAGGGTTAGAACGATGATCTTTAAGGTCCCCTCCAACCCAAACCAGTCTGTAATTCTACAATCCTATGACCAGACAATGAAAGTTCTACCTTTAGTATGAACTCCAAGCCTGTAAGAACCAAACGTAAAGATTTTTCCACCAATGCTTGTGACTACAGAGGGTGGTAGGTTCTGTGGGTACAAGAGAAATAGTTTACAAGATACACATTGACCTATGTGCAAGTTTAGCTAGCATAAAAGTTTGGACTACAACAGCCTCCACGAACAATGTCTTCTCACTCTCGTACTCTCGAGTTGTTAGTCTATTAGACTGATACTGTTTTTCTGAAGCAAGTGCTTGCAACTCAAAAAAAAAATGGGTAACATCACAGTCCTTTCATTAATTTACACAAATTAAGGCTTATTATTAGTCTTCCCTGCAGCAGGCACACATAAATTAAGACAATCCAAGAGCTATAAAAAAATGGCAAGTCTAGTGTAGTAACTTCAAACAAGATTGGGTGCCGTAGGCTGTTTGGGGCAAGATTAGTGCCCATTTACCATCTGTCTCACTCCACAACACGTTGTTTCGGCTTTGTTAACTGTTACAAGTCAACTGGAGAGTCACTTCACAAATGTTTTCAGTGCCCCAAAGCAATCTGAAGTATCTTTTATACCTTAATAGCATTTACTACAGCTCTGCTCAATAAGAAGAAAGTTCACAGTTGAAGTTCAGCATAAATCCTAGTAGGATGGACTTTGAAAGAAATAAAAGGCATCAGCTGTTTTGATAAAAAATCCTTACCTTGCTCTTCCCAATTTCAGATATCCACTCCTTCACCAAACTATTTAGTTTTCCCAGGACAACTAGTCTGCAAAGAAAGCTTATGTTAAGTTTGCTTTAAAAAAAAAATCCAAGAGGTTAACAGATTTTACAGTCTTGTTATACCTGTGATTAAGCTCTTTATCATCCTCAAACACTCCGAACAGCTTCATCGCATCGATCAGCTTCTCAGTTTGTACAAAATCAACGCCCTTCGGATAAGCCAAACTTATCGGGGATGTCACTCCATAATATTTCTGATGTTGGTTTGCCCTAGAACTTCTGTGGGAGGAGATAAAATACTGAAGAATTCACAAAAGAAAAAAAACCAACCCACACCTTATTGGAAAACACCCTTTAGCTTACAGGTTTCCAAATCAGCTACTGTTTTTTTACCCAGCATTAACATAAATGAGAAAAAAAACCCCACTATTGTGATTTTGAGATAACTCGACCTAACTTAGAATTCACAACTATATTAAAGAAACCCCAAACATTCGTGGATATAAGAAAAGATCCAAGTTGCTACCTACCATCGTAATACAACTTATTTGCATTGCTCTAGACCATTAGAACTGATCTCCAGGAAATGAAAAGGTTTGAAAGCCACTAATTCATGGGTGACACTACATACAGCAGAAGTTCTGAACTCTTTTCAGTTCCATATCAGTCCTGATTTAAGGATGTTCCCATCGGCTTCCTGCTAACATTAAGCAAGACAATTTAACCCTGGCTTCTTTTAGATAAATGCATTTGCTGTGCTTCTACGCTTCTGGATTCAGTCAATTGGAGAGGAAGGACAGGTAACAAAGTGGTCTGTAAAACAGAGTTGATGCAGTAAATTCAGTATTACCTTGGGTTTGTTTATGGAAGAGTACGAATGAAAACATTAGCCGACCCACAGCTAATGTTGCTAGGAGAGCCTCGTGCTCTTAACAATGCTCAATTTTTATAGTTCAGAGGCTTAGCTGTATGCACACCCGTTTCATCCAAACCCAAAAGATGTGCGTCAGCACACAAAGCAGCACAGGTTGAGCTCTGTTCGTAGAGTGCTCCGATCTGGCTTAGCCAGCTCACTGCCCAGGTAGGCAGGGCAGGACACCAGGCACTTGGGTTTGGAGGCCCACAGGGTTTCTGGAATTCCAGTTACAGCAAGGTTCCACTTGTTCAGATTTATTTGCAATCAGAAGCTGCCCAGGACTGACGTGGCAGGACAACATTAAAATAAAGGCAGCATTAGCATTTTTTCACACTGTAGAACCCTTGTTTTAGAAAAATAGAGGAAAAGGACCACCCACTGTGCATTACCAGCTGAAACCAGGAGAGAGAAAGGACAGGAGGTAAGAATTGTCCATAGTGAATCAAAGGTCTAAACAGCTCATCCTGCTTGTCAAAGGGTCCATCTCACTACCCTAAGGCCAAAGGGAGTGATTACACCATTATTCAAACCAAATAATTTTCTACTTCACATACAGACAACTTCAAACGTTAGCTGGACTAGTCAAGAGATGCTTATAACCATGTCAGGGATCTGCCCCACTTTGGCTGGAATGGGATTAGGAAATGCTTGAAGATCAGCTTCAACACTTGATTAAAAAAACCCAGCTTATTACAGCTCGTTATTTCTAATTGTTGCCTTTGCCTTCCATTGAGGGAACATGGATTTCTCTCAGACTAGCTTTATCCAGCTACAGACACAGCTTTTAGTCACCTAGTAGGTGTCGTCCCCCACCCGCTGAATTAATTTTTTCAAACTTCATTCTGTGTGTGTTTTCCAAAAAGCTGGGAGGGCATATTAGGACTGCAGTCCTATCAACCAGTCTCCCCAGTCAAAACGGAGGCTTGCTTACAAGCCTAACTAGGCCTTGACCTAGTTTGCCTTGTCTTGTTTATGGGCACTGTCGACTTCATAGAAAAATACTACGAATATTTTTACTTTTTTATGGTATCGCTCTCATAACAAATACAGAGGGAAAGCATACGTTTAGTTGCTGTGCATCACATTTAAATTTAAACAGTTACAGCAGCAACTTCCTGCATGTTTCAGGTATTTGTTGCATTGTACAACCTGCGCTTCAGAACGTCTGCACAACATGAGAGGGGGCTTCAGACTTTAGTACCAGTCCAGGTCTTTCCTGTGTACAGAAGGCCACCGCCTGCCTTTCATTGCCCCATTCTTCCTACACAGACCATAATTAGGCAATATCAACTAGATATATCGGCTATTATTGTTATTTTAGTCAATAGTAGATAATTTTCAGTTGCTTGCATGTATTACTGAAAGCTTGAGCTCACAACTAACAAGTTGAGGGAAATGGCTCTTGCAAAGTATTATTGAAAGAGCAATTTATACCCCATAGGATTTGTTCCTCTTCTGGAATTAGTTTATCTATTTAATAAACAAATTAACTTCTCTCTGTCAAGTATACGAGGCTGCCAACCATATCAAAGAGGGACCATAACAGCTAAAGGAGCATGTACGGCACAACACACACATTGAGCTTCTGTTTAAACGAGCAGTCTGTTGCAGTTTAATATTTTACCAATGCTCGCTGAATTGTCCGCCACAGGGAACAGCTCCAATGTATTCCTGTTCCGACAGATCCTCATTTTACACAAGCAGTTCTCTTAAACTGATTTGTTCCAGGTTTTGTCACTGATTTGTAGCTTTACCAAGCTGCAAGCCAGTGCTCCAAGAGACTGCTGCGGTCCAGCCCTCGAGCAGTCGCCGAGAAAGCGTTTCTCTGACTCTTTGAGGTCAGCTTGCCTCAAACCAGGTGGAAATTTATCACCCCAACCTCTTCCACCCTCCTCGCCTGGGTGAAGGTATGACTGGAAATCACCTCCTGAACCTCCAAAACTACAAACCCAACCAACCAAACAAACCCTGCGCCCTCCGTGGCACCCCCCGTCCCTATCTCACGCTACCAACAGCCTGCGGAC
>NW_010390583.1:608-900 GCF_000710305.1 Buceros rhinoceros silvestris | reverse complement strand
ATGTGACAGTGTCCCCAAGAGCCGTGCCAGGGTCCCTGAGGGTCGTGCCAGGGTCCCCAGGGGGTGTGTCACCGTCCCCGGGGGGGTGTGTCGGCGTGCACGGCAGTGTGCCAGCGTCCCCAGTGCCACACACCAATGTCCCCAGGGAACCTGCCAGCGTCCCCAGTGTACACAACAGGGTGCCCGGTATCGTGCCAACGTATCCAGGGGTGTACTTGTATCCCCAGGAAGGGTGCTAGGGTCCCTGGCGAGGCCTCCCTGGTTCCCAGCGTCTGTGCCAGGGCCCTGCAGG
>NW_010390583.1:0-383 GCF_000710305.1 Buceros rhinoceros silvestris | reverse complement strand
TGCCAGTGTTCACAGGGGTGTGTCATTGTGCCTGGGGAGAGTGCCAGGTTCCCAGGGAGGGTGCCAGGGCCCTCGGTGCAGCCTGCCAGGTTCCCAGAGGCTGTGCCAGCTCCCTGGGGGGGTCTTGGTGTCCCCAGGGCTGTGCTAATGTCCCCAGTGCGTCGGTGCCAAACCCGGGGTGCCGGGCAGCGGGTGAGGGCCCCCCAGGAATGTGCCATGCCCCAGTAGCCATGCCACATCCCTGGGGAGAAGCTGGTGTCCCTGGAGGGGTCCTGATGTCCCTGGGGAGGGGTCCCAGTGTCCCCAGTGCACACCCTGGCGTGCCCGGCAGCGTGCCAGTGTCCCCAGGGGCTGTACCAGGGCCGGGGCTGGCGTGGGGTGAT
>NW_010390582.1:1236-4034 GCF_000710305.1 Buceros rhinoceros silvestris | reverse complement strand
TAAGCTTCCCCGTTCAGAGCACAGCGGAAAGGCGTTACGGCAGCTCGCCGTGGTCTGAGCATGCTGGTTTTCAACAGAAGGATGAGAACCAGAATCGCTCTGTTTAGAGCCCGCGGTCACATCACGGGTGAGGAAGGCTGAAGAACTTGCAAGCTCGCCCATCTGCTGTCTGGTGGCAGCGGAGCTGTGGACGCAGCGATTTCTGCCCGCTGCTGGCTCCGCTGGCTGCCCAGCCCAGCTTTCCAGCGTCCTCAGGGAAGGGGCTGCCGCTTCATTAAAGGATGAGAACCAGAATCGCTCTGTTTAGAGCCCGCGGTCACATCACGGGTGAGGAAGGCTGAAGAACTTGCAAGCTCGCCCATCTGCTGTCTGGTGGCAGCGGAGCTGTGGACGCAGCGATTTCTGCCCGCTGCTGGCTCCGCTGGCTGCCCAGCCCAGCTTTCCAGCGTCCTCAGGGAAGGGGCTGCCGCTTCATTAATAACCATCAGGAGGCACCTCCCCGTCAGCAGCCCTGGGCACACTCAAGCCTGGGGGGCTCAGCCCCTGCGTGGGGAGCGTGGGACATGCCCCGGCGGGTTTTAGCAGGGCCAACATCTTCCGCTTAAACAAGACGTTGTAATAACACGGCTTTGGCCGGATAACGTGGTCACGGAGCCACCTCCCCGCTTTGGCTTGACTCGTGAAGTACTTGGAGATGCTCCTGTTGACCGCAGCGAGTTTCCAGCGGGGTGTTTCATGAGCTGTGGTGGGTTACGTGTTCCACGATGCTTTGTTGTCCTCCCTCCGGCTGCTATTCCTCCATCAGGTGCCCACGGCCAACAGCACCTGTGCATTTCCCTGGGTCCTGCGATGGCCGGTGACCAACCGCAGAGGTACCCTGGGTAGAGAGGAGCTCACATACTGCTCAGGAGTGATTCCGAGGTGCTGGCAGCTGAGCCGCCTTAAATGTGAAGCTGTCATCAGACGTGTGGGAAAATGTCTTTTAAACGTCGGCTGTGTTTTACCGCACGCTGTGCTGGCGGCTTTGTCAGATTGGGGTCAGGCTGCCGTGGGAGCGGGCGAGGGGGGCTGCTGCTCTCTCCAGTGGGCTCGGGGCTCCTCCTCCCTTTCTTCATTCCTTCTCTTTCCTTGCCGAATGCCATAAATAATGCATCCTTTTTCCCTTCTCGCGCTATTTTTAGGGCCGGGATTCTGGGTTAACTGAGTGTGCGACTCGCCGCCAGCTCTGGGGTGCTGGGCAGGCGGCTCGCTCCTGCTTTGCAAACTGCCTTCGTCAGTGCTGCTTTCCTTTCTTTTTCCAGAAGTTGCTCAACTGTCTTTTTTTCACCTTTGCAGTAAACAGATGTGTTTTTACAGCCTGCTCTCCGGTGGGCTTTTTGCATTTTGTTCCAAGAGCTGAGAATTTCCGTAAAGTAAATTAAATGCCTTTTTTTTCTTAGAAAAAGAGAAGACTAATTAATTCATTTAGTCCTCCCACCAGAGCCTTTCCAAGATCAGCTCTCACAGCTCTTCCGTGGGCAGTTGCTGGAACTTGGGGAAAGGTTTTGGGGGAAAACGCTGCTTCACTGAGGCCAAACCGCTTTGTGCACTTGGATGGATTTAACGCACGTCTGTGTACGTGGGAGCTGGGGCCAGTATCTGCTCTCTGGCACCATCCATGGAAGTTACTAGTCGTGTGGTATAAAGCTATAGGGGACTATAACACTCCGACATGTCCCCTGGCACGGGTCTTTTCCCCTGGTGGCGTTTCCATCACTGGAAGAGGAAACTGGAAGTTGCACCAAGAAAAGGAGCAGCTGGATCAAAGGCAGCAGCTGCCCCTGGGGAGCGGGACCCGCCGTGTCCCAGCTGCACAGTGACTTTCCTGACAGCCCTTGTCCCCTTCCCGCCAGGCGACTCATGACCCGGCTGGAGGACATGCGCCGGAGCGTGCTGGGGGACGGGGTGAACCGCTGCATCCTCTGCGGGGAGCAGCTGGGGCCGCGGGGAACCGCCTGCGTGGTCTGCGAGGACTGCAAGAAGGTGAGACATCGCCCTGCGCCCCCCCAGCACTCCCCCAGGGGTGGGCCACTAGGCACGGGGAGCAGCTGGGGCCGCGGGGAACCGCCTGCGTGGTCTGCGAGGACTGCAAGAAGGTGAGACATCGCCCTGCTCCCCCCCGGCCCTCCCCGAGGGGAGGGCACCTCGGCCGTTCGGTGCCTGTTTCGATTGTCCAGCGTCCCTCCGTGTGTGGCACAAGGGGAGTCACCGAGGTTTGTGCCTCGAGAGCTCTCGTTAACCAGCTCCCATTAACCTCGCACTGCCGAGGGGTGATGCTGGTGCGACAGGACCTTTCGGTGGCCGCGGTGTCCCCGCTGCCACCCGGTGCTTTGTTTTCTCTGCAGAACGTCTGCACCAAGTGTGGGGTGCAGACCACCAACAGCCGGCCCCACACGATCTGGCTCTGCAAGATCTGCAGCGAGCAGCGGGAGGTGAGCACGACAGCTTCCCCTGCCCCAGGGCTTCCTTGTGAGGGAGCGGGGATGTGGTCCTGCCCTTGGTTTCACCCCGTGCGCTGTCCTCACCCCAGACCTCCAGGACAGGACCAGCTCCAGACTGGGGGATGCTCCCAGGGGCTTTCAGCCTGTGCCCCAGCAGCGTTAAACCTCGCCCAGCAAGTCCAGTTCCTGTGGGATGATCTTGTTTTCTAGATAAAACGTTGCTTTTGTTTTTCCTTGAAAACATAGTTTTGGTGTTGAAGAGGCTGTTGTGGCCGGAGATTGGCTCCCCGCCACCTCCAGTGTGCAAACCCCGAAGTT
>NW_010390582.1:777-1170 GCF_000710305.1 Buceros rhinoceros silvestris | reverse complement strand
GGTGTTGAAGAGGATGTTGTGGCCGGAGATTGTCCCCCCGCCACCTCCAGTCTGCAAACCCCGAAGTGAATAAATTAGCAGGAGAGGCTGTGGGGCAGTGGGGTGCAGAGTGCATGTCCTCGGTGTTGCCTGCTGGAGGAAGACCCCAGTGATGCAGGGGCGGGGAGTGAAGGCAGCCAGTTCTGCACCCAGCATCCCCCCGAGACATGGGTGCCACCCCACTGCCTGCACCCCCCAGGTCTGGAAGCGCTCCGGCGCCTGGTTCTTCACGGGTTTGCCGCCCCAGCCGATGCCCGTCAGCAAGAACAAGGGACCCCAAGCCCCGAGTGAGCCCAGCGCGTCGGAGCCGCCTGCCCAGGACCCCAAACTCCCTTCCCGTGCACCCACCCGAGG
>NW_010390582.1:0-360 GCF_000710305.1 Buceros rhinoceros silvestris | reverse complement strand
GCTTCACTGCTTCTCGCTCTGTTTGTGCCCCCAAGGCCAGGCGGACGCCAGGCCCCCGGCTGAGCTGGACTCCGACGGTAAGCGCCGGCCTTCGCACTCTCCCCTGTGCTGCTGTCGGTGCCGCCTGTGCCAAGCCCACGCTCTCCCTCCCTCCCTCCTTTCCCCGGGGTGTTTTCCCGCAGCGTTTCCCTCGGGAAGCGGCGGTGGTGGGACCTCTCTTTGCTGCTGCCACCCCCTGCACGGGGACCAAGTTATTCTGGGGCTTCCCCACCTACTGCACACGCCTGGGCTGGAACGCTGCTGTTGGAAGGCGCGGAGCAGAATTGCCTCCGTAGGTGTCGTTCCCTGCTGCTGGCTGGG
>NW_010390581.1:0-820 GCF_000710305.1 Buceros rhinoceros silvestris | reverse complement strand
GGGGGAGGGGACAAAGTGGCCCCCACGGGGCCAGTGGCACCTCTGTGTCCTCGGTGTCACCTGCCATGGGGTTGGTGCCACCCCCCGGAGCTGATGTGACCCCATTGTCCCCAGTGTCACCTGCCACAGGGCTGGTGTCACCCCCCAGGGTTGGTGTCACCTCCTTTGTCTGCAGTGTCACCTGCCACAGGGCTGTTGTCACTCCCCCCCCATCCCTGGTGTCACCTTCTTGTCACCAGCATCACGCATTGTCCCTGGCATCACCCATCATCCCTGGTGTCACCTCTTGTCCCAGGTGTCACCATCATCCCTGGTGTCACCTCTTCTCCCGGGTGTCACCATCATCCCCAGTACCACCCTCATCCCTGGTGTCACCTCTTGTCCCTGGTATCACCCTCATCCCTGGTGTCACCTCTTGTCCCAAGCATCACCATCATCCCTGGTGTCACCCTCATCTCTGGCGTCACCTCTTGTCCCTGCTGTCACCCTCGTCCCCAGTACCACCCTCATCCCTGGCGTCACCCTCATCCCTGGCGTCACCTCTTGTCCCGGGCATCACCCCACGTCCCCATCATCCTCCTCCCCACCCTGCCGCGCCCCACCGTCCCCGGTGACGTGTCCCCGCTGTCCCCAGGGCCAGGTGACGCGGGCGCAGGAGGCCGAGGAGAACTACATCATCAAGCGGGAGCTGGCGGTGGTGAAGCAGCGCTGCTCCTCGGCCACCGAGAACCTCCAGCGGGCCCAGACCACCATCCGCCAGCTGCAGGACCAGCAGGTCGGTGGCCCCCGGCGTCCCCAGATGTCCCCAAGTGTCCCCAAG
>NW_010390580.1:0-286 GCF_000710305.1 Buceros rhinoceros silvestris | reverse complement strand
AGAAGCCAAGGAGAGAGGCTGTGACGGTGGCCCTTGCCCCCAACCTCCGTGTCCCAGCTGGAAGAGCTCCCGCGGCTGAGCTCCCCTGCCAGCCCCGACGGCAGCGCTGAGCCCCGCAGGCAGCTGCCGCCCTGTTCCCAGAGGCGGCTGGGGAGAGAGCTGGTCTCCCCTGGGCCCACGGTGATGCCGGTAGCACGCCGGCGTGCACGGGCAGCCTGCCGGCCCTCGAACAGGGGCCTCAGCTTGCTCTGGGGGCAGGGCCCGCCTGTCCCCACCTGCACATCCA
>NW_010390579.1:30241-35140 GCF_000710305.1 Buceros rhinoceros silvestris | reverse complement strand
TTATTTTCTTTGAATTATTATTTAATAATAATAAATAATAATAAATGTATTAGTAATTGTACAGTTCTGTAGCAAACACTAGGGTGCAATGATGTGCAATAGCAATAGGTGCACCTTGGCCTCCTCCCTTCTCACTCTCACTTACACTGAACACAATTCCAGCTGAGAGGATGGAGTCTGATACGCCCACCCTCCATTAAATATAATTGGTTATCTTTTCTACACCTTACTTTTCAGTTTAGCGGGCTGTGAATTTGTCACCTTAATGTTTCTTCTCTGAAGCTTGTTTCTTTATGTATCATGGCTGGGGTTTTCTAAGTTATGTAAAGAAGGTACCTACATCTAAAAATGCCACTTCTACAGAACTCATTAATGGTATATTTGTTCTACTTGCTGGAGTGATTCAATTACTCAACACTTTTGAGTCAGTACTCTTTCTATCGCAGTGAGAGTTGAAGGACATTTAAAAATACATCAGCAAAGGACATGAGGACTTTCTTAGGACAAGAGAATCTTTTTCAAATCATAAAAAAAGCCACTGCCATGATTTGGAAACAGTGCGTGGATCTCAAACGCTTAAAACCAGAGGCAGAATGGAAACCCACAGGAATACAGCCTACAGGAACTCCTAACTTAAACAGTTAAAGTAAAAAATCCCCTTTCTTATAGGGTGCTTTGCCACATAATAGTATTTTTGTTTTGTCATTTAATTATTCAGAATTACTTTTAAACTCCTTTTCACAGCTGCTTATAATAATTTAGAAGTGTAGCTACATGTCTGTAAGGTCACTGCCTCCCTACAAGACCCCAGATGAAAAGAGAGTATTCCATTCTTCACAAGACAGACAAGTGTACAGCTGCTGGACTTCTCCAAAGGATAGGGTGATTTATTCGGACATTAATTTTATTAATCAAACAAAATTCTAGGAAGAATTTACTACAGACTTCAAAATGATATTAAGTAAGCAACAGCTGAGCAGAAGAATTAGCACAAACTGAATTTGGGCTCTTGTGAATTCATAAAAACCTGAAGATTAAAAACAAAGCTGAGATTGTAATACAGGTAAAGGGAAAACTAAAACTAGAAAATAATTACGGTAAAGACAGTAATTTCAACTTTGTAAGAAAATACAAAAATGTCAGAATTGTTTTTCTTGATATAGCATAGAGCCAACTTCATACAAGAAAGTGTAATAGGTATGGTTTGGGTGGTAATTTGCCAAAAAAGAGATATGGGGCTAAAGCAAACTGCTTAACTGCAGTGTCTTAGGTGTCTCCTAAGGATAAGCACAGGGCAGATTTTTGGCCTCTGAGCTTATAATAAAGCTTCCTCTCAAGTTTTTAAACTGAGATAGAGATAATCTGAGGGTTTTAAAGATTGTTCATATATCATAATAGCTATAAATACTAAAAAAAAAAAAAAATCAAAAGTCTAATGCTATTACCGTAATTCTAGTGCCAGCATTAATCAGTGTCCACTGCTGGCCATCTAATTATTGCCAGGAAAACCCAACTCTGTGCCAGACAGTTTAGTTCAACTACTCTTCTGACAGAAGTATAATAATAGCCACCAGGAAATTTGTTTTGACTACAAGTTATGTTAAAGCAGCTGCCTATAGTCTCAAAGCAGTGGGTAGCAACTGTGAAAGTATTTAATGCCACAGCAAGATTCCAAGTTTTAGTAGTTTTATTCTTCAGTAGAATATGACAAGGTGAGAATTGATCTTGCAAGCCTCAGTGCAGGTGTGAAAAAATGCGATGCCAACAAGATGCATCCTAATGGTATTTCCTTGTGGGCTTTGAAGGATTTAGCTCTGTATGAGGAATAAACATGACTAAAAGCAACTTCATGAATTGTAACTCCTACATATTAAAATTTAGAGAAATGTTTTCAGTTTTTACAATTGACAGATATTTTTACCCAATAGACAGCAATTTTGCTAATAATCTGAAAGTCTTCTCTCAGCATCTTCCCATCTAATTTCTTGTTGAGTAAGATGTAGTAATTTACAGTATGAAATAAAAAAAAAAGCTGCCTCCACCGTATTCTTTATGACTCACTCTTCTGACTGTCTGTGTACCAACTTGACCCAAACCCAAGCCTGACGTTTATGGCCCCATGTTGAATATGAGGCAACTGTGCATACTCAGCAGAAAGCAGGCAAACTGCACACCAGGCTGCATTGCATAATCACAGAATCACAGAAACATTTGGTTGGAAAAGACCTTTAAGATGATCAAGTCCACCCATTCTCCCAGCACTGCCAGGTCACCACTGACCCCTGTCCCTCAGCACCACCTCCTCATGGCTGGGAAACTCTCCAGGGACAGGGACTCCACCACTGCCCTGGGCAGCCTGGGCCAGGCCTGGACAACCCCGGTGGGGAAGAAATTGTTCCTCAGGGCCAAACTCAACCTCCCCTGGAACAACTGGATGCTGTTTCCTCTTGTCCTGTCACTTACTACATGGGAGAACAAAACAACTCCGACCTCGCTCCAACCTTCTGTCAGGGAGTTGTAAAGAGTAATGAGGTCTCCCCTAAGCCTCCCACTCTACAGACTACACAATCCCAGTTCCTTCAGCCACTCCTCAAAAGATTTGCTTCTTCAGCTTCGACGCCCTTCTCTGGACATGCCTTGACCTAATGGCAGCCTACAGCTACCCAAGGACTAATTACAAAGACAGTATCAACAAACTTCTCAGTGGGTACTGGTGTGATATATCAAGCCATAGCCAGCAGCTTTGAAGATTCAAACTATGATTTAGGCAATACTTTGACATAAGACAGTGCAGCTGTTGAACAGGTTTCCCAGAGAGTTGTAAAATCTAGGTTCCTGGAGGTCTACATGGGTCGTGTCTGACTACTCTTGGTGGTTGTCCTGCTTTGAACAAGATGTTGGGCTACATGATGTCCAGCAGTCCTTTCCAACCAACTTTTCTATTATCCTAAAGTTGTCTCAGGAAGACCAGAGAAGGTTGGAAGAAAATGAAGCACAGAAAAATTAGTATTAAAAACTGATGTCCCAAGATTCATAGGTGAATTTAGAACCAGGTCTAAGTAGCTTGTCATATGGAAAAAAAAATCTAAGTGATAGCAGAATGCACAACATGAGATCACAAAATTAGGAAGGAGAAAGCATATGCCAGAATTTGAAGTTAAGGATATTATTAATTTTTCAGGTCCCCTATATTTTGTGGCATTTGAACAACATAATAAAGAATTGTGAATAATTTTAGTTCCCTGGAAGCAATAGTTACTACAGCATGTCTACTAAGTTGGAAATGAGCCAGTCCTATTATTAAACAGTTCCTGGAAAACAACGTTCTGTCATCACTGCTTTTATGATTACACAAAACTTTCCTGAGCAGCCTAAAGATTAATTTAAACCTAGCCCCTGCAGGGAAATCTTCTAGTACCAAAAGAGAGCATGATGGATTTAAAAGATAAATCTTTTTTTCACTTCCAGTTAATTTTACCAAAGTTTTCAAAGATACAGAGCCAAGCTAACAGATGGAAATTTTGATTATACAGCTGTAATTGTAAAGAGAACTGATGAAGGATTAGTATTCCTTTAAAATCATGCATAACTTCTAGATTTTTTACTGGTAGATTCTTAACGTGATGAACTAGGAAAAAGTCAGTAAATAATGGACGTGAGAACTCGAGATAAAATTCAGAACATGAAAGTGCTTCCAACTGGATATAGTATGTAGAAAAGTGAATTTAGTAAATCTCTTTTTTCTCTGTATTCTGGACAATAGGTTAGGTTACCCGACAAAATATTGGTTGTAATTGTAAAATACAATATAAAAGAACTTGTTTTATAAGGGAATGTCACAGTGTTTGAAAATAAAAGTTCTGAATACATAGTTCATAAAAAAATACCCCTTTTTACTTACACAAAACCACTTATCACCTCTCTAACAACACTTATTGGTATTAACTTTGTAACTATAAAACAAAACATGACATTTTTAATATTCTTTTTAAACAAAGCTGGTAGATTTGATACAATTTGCAAAGTATTTTGCAGTAAATCAAATGAGTAAATTAAATGTCCTGCTACATCCTGCTCATGTCCAGTTTTTGACCTCCAGAAAAGTAAATTAGGATACTGAAATTTATATGCTTAAATATGAAACCTATATGAACAAGCTGATAATCTGTAGCATTTTACATAAAATACAAAATATGCTGCCTCACTCTCTCTGTTGGCACTTTGTTCTGAAACTCAGTGAGTTTTCAACTTCATACAGATCTTTTTATCATTCCAAATATAGATAAATCTGTAAAACTCATGGATAAGTGGGGGAGACTATAGCAGCTAAAATGAACAGACTTTACTACATATTTTATTTTTTCATTCTAAGGGCTTTCATAAAGGAAAGGTGAAATGTCAAAATTGTCAGTAGTTACAGCTACCACAGTGTCCATTCCTGCCCCCATTACTACCAGAGCAGGTCTACCTCATCCGTTCATGACTTACCTTCTTAATAGTTATTTTTTCATGACCCTGCATTGTATAACATCAAACATCCAGTTACAATCCACTTTTGCATGTTCCTCAGAGCCCACAAACACTAAAATGAACCCACATATGATAAAAATATATTTAGTTAAAGAAGCTTAAATGCAGGAGGTCTCCACCCTCCCCTCGGTATCACTAGGACTACCTAGAATATCCTTATTTAGAATGATAAAATAAAAGCCAGTTGAATGGGATTTGGATTTCTTAATCTTGGGGTTTGTTGTGTTTTTTTTTTTTTTAATTATCGATCTCACTTTGTATTGTTTCTTACACCAAATTTACAGCAGGATTTTTAGCATGAAAAAGCAATGCAAGACTTGAGCCCAGTTTCAGAGCAAGTAACATGTCCTTTTGTGTACAGTTGTGACT
>NW_010390579.1:23337-30066 GCF_000710305.1 Buceros rhinoceros silvestris | reverse complement strand
CACTCTTTCTCTTTCAAAACATATTTAATATTTGTTGAAACATACTGTTCATGTAACCAGATGATCATTTCAGTAAATTATATTTAAATTCCAACACCTACAGAATTATTACATCACGAGAGCAGAACATTCTTGTTTACCTATAAGCTGAAGGAAAATACATCTGAACTAGTAAGAAGACAGAATTTTTTCAATTGTATGAGTTACTAGATCCTTGAACACATCACTAAAGGCTTTGGTACCACAGCAGAAAATGTTTTTAGACAAAAAGTATGTGATTTTAACAAAACGTGTCCAACTGAACAGTAAATCGCAAAATTGGCACAGTAATTTTTAACGGAATTCTGCTGTTTATGTAACAGAGGAAATCAAACCAGACATTCACTATGGTTTAAGTTATCACCAGACAGAAAACATGCAGTACAGGAGTTTGATCCAAAGCTAATGAAATCTCAGCAGATATAACTAAGCTTTAGATAAGATTGTATAGGTAATTTCAAGACCTAGTTGAGAAATAGTCAAAGGTTATCAAAACGTGTCTATGCATTCCATTTGTATTTCAGCACAATTATTCACCTTGTAGATCTACCATGTAAGCTCAAGAATCAATTTTATCTTGAATTGAATGTTTCTTTGATACTCACTCATAAAAATTCTTCAAAGGTGAAGTTAAAATAGCCAGCACAGAGAGCAGACTATTGCAGTGGCTGTGTATTTTATAGATCTTGAGATTTCTGTCTTCATGTGGATTGAGAAACTCCTGTACAGAGCTGCAAACCGACCAGAGCATATCTTCAGTGGACATCAAAATTGCTGCAATATCAATTCTGTATGGAAAAACAAAAGTGAAAATAGCATTACTTAGTTCATCAGGATAGCGGTAATTTTAAGCTAAATAGAACTTTCCTCTGATGACATAAAATATGTAAATCATAGCACAGACTTCAAATTTCATCTCCCATCAGCGATGCAGGAATTCTGAACCCACTACACTGTGAAAGTTCAGTGCTTCCACAGAAAGTTTATAACTGAAACTAGAAGACTTAAAAATTAAGGAAATCTCCTATTTCAGAGGGCAATTGCAGTAGACAGGAACAATTTACATTCTAAACTACAACTAAATAAAATTAAATTTAGTTTTCTTTATTATAAAGTATAGTTGGAATGTACACACTTTCAAATCCTGCTGGAGCAAAGAAGTAACAAAGAGAACTTGTGAGTTTTCAATTTTCAAAACTTTAACTTCCAGGAAACATATTATGATGTGGAATGTTTCTGAGTCAGTAATCTGTTGTCTGTTGATATTGGCTGGCAGAGCATCATGGGTCATTGGCCTAAACAAAACAATAGCAAGAACCCCAACTACAACAACATAATCTCACAAGTCTATGCTGACAAACATCGGATAGGAAACAGACAGATAACATAACATGCATGACAGGTATGAAGCTGGACTGAAAAAAGTAGCTAAGTATCTCAAAGACAATGGATGCATATATAATCATCTGCATTTTTAAAAACCGTCTTATTTTTTGAAGATCTGAGCAAACATACATGAACAGACACTTGTCTGTATTACAGATCAGATCTCCAACATTTCAAGAATAATTGGGAGAAAAGACAACTCCCTCAAGAACAGTATTATGAAATAAAAAAGAAAAAGGTAAAATGTCTGTGATAAAAGCATTTACAATTATATTAATTAAAAATTATTTATTTAACTTGTGCATGACTGGATAATTCAATTCACTTAGTGGCAAATTCAAGAATCACATTATTAAATTAAACAACTTCTCTACACAATGACAATGTAAGAAGTTCTTCTTGTTCAGTATTTTGAAGCAAGTTCATATAGAGTAGACAAATACTACCTTTAAGAATTACTTTATCAATACATATTCTTCATATTTCACGTCATTTTTTTTTCCAGGAAATTTCCAGTAAAGTTTCCATGAAACCTCTCTGTACCTAAAGATACAGAAGGGTCTAATCACGGTAAATTAGCGAAGGAATAAAGCATACAAACAGGTATTTTGATATGCAGAAGAAAACTTTGGGAGTTGTCCAACCTATTCTAAGAATGTATGCTTGTGCAAGGTACTTAAGCTTCCATGATGCTGCTCCTTTTCAGAATAAAACGGCCCGTAACTCTTAGCTCCGCTGAGTGTCTCTCACGTCCTATAAATGACAAACTCCTAAGTTTTTAATTTGCATGGTCATCATGGACTATACCACTTTCAAAATCTAAAAAAAGGAACATATTCACATAGGAAAAATACTCAGCAAAAGGGCAGGGAAATACATCAATTTCTTCAGTTGACCAAGACATTGGATAGAAAGGACAAAAGTAGGGATAAGCTTCAAACTGGAGTGAAAGCAGGATTTCTTAAAGAGACCCCCCTCTCTGGCAAAACGTAAGAATCCCAAACAGAAGAACCTCCAGCTTCATATTTCATAAAATGACAGGAAAGGAAATAGCCTCTTCCTCCTCTCTCCTTCTGTACCACTGGCTTCATTCTGGTAAATCTTTTAATGTGACCTTGTAGCTCTTTCATTTGAAAAGGCCTGTGAAAACCCAAATTCTGTTGGAACACATGGAGTTTCTCTCATGAATCAATGGCTTGATTGCTAATCTTGATTGCTGCCAATTCTGCCCACATTTTTTGTCGTGCCAGCACTCCTCAATGCACTGTTCATCATGAGGCTTTCACACCAATCAAGCAGTTTATGGAATATTTTCACCAAGAGTTCAAAAGAGGTCTTTGACTCTGCCTGATTTAGTACAAGATTACCAAATACATTTAAATATACAAAATATATTGAATTATAAAGAAAATCAAAATACATAAACTGTGTGCATCCCCTCTGCTGTGTTCATTAACATTTAAATTCGAATCAAAGCAGCATGTAACAGAAAACTAAGATTTACTTATTTTATACACTAAAAGCGTGCATTAAATATACAACCATTACCTGATTTGTGGTGTTCTCTTGTAACTGGGGCAGGCTTGGCAATATCTGGAGGACAGCAAATCCAAAGATTGCTCTAGCACATCTGTAAGGATCTCCTGGGCTGTCTTCGGAGGTAGGATAGTCCATAGATCATGATGAAGAGCACAGCAGAAGTAATGCCACATCTGGACAGAGAAGGAGCATCTTTCCCCCTAGCAAAACCACCACACATTAAATAATAAAAACACACCTTCCAAAATGTCTGTTTAGTTTCTGTATTTCTGATTAATTCAATCTGAAAGGAAATAGCTGAAGAGTTTCAGGCACATAATGACCAAAAAATGGTCCTTGACAGATGTGAAACATCTTTATTAGCAAGAAAACCTATGTTCCATTTCAGTTTACAAAACTAGAGTTCTGCCACAAAACCACACCATGGCATTTGACCTCGTACATCTGTAATTAACCTATTCTCAAAATCCATAGAGTTCTAAGTCTCCTGTAAAAACAGACATAGCATTCTGTACTCACTAAATAATCATATGAATTTAATGTATGTTCCTTTGTCCTTGAAAGAAAATAATTATTTACATTACTTAAGCATATGTATTTCCTCAGATTCATAATTGCCACACAAACGGAGATTATAAAACTTTGGTTATATATAATGGATATGCAATAGGAGCAGGAAAAAAAAACAAAACAAACCAACCCCAAACAACTGAACAATTAAACTGCTAAGAGATGTCCAGAATTTTTTAGCAAGATATTTTTTTCACGTTGTAATGGTAAGTCATTTTCTGGTAAGGAACCAGCACTGGTATTAGCATTTCATTGTCTGTAAGGAACCACCCCAAAACAACACAGAGATAAACACAGAGGAGTTCAAATCACAGTGGTGAATCCACAGTATCTCCAAGTACATAGTTCAACTCACTGTTAAATATTTCAACTAATGCCAGTTCCGAAAATGGCATATGATGAATCTGTATCAGAAGGACTTGAATCTTAACATCCCACATTCCAATGGAGTTGAGAAGTATTTTAAGAATTTGTTGATATTTTAGCTTTACCAGAAATATAAAACAATCCCATGATTTTTAAAACTCTGTAAGAGTTTCATAGGTGTCCTCTAAAAATAATGAGCCAAAATAACCCGGTTTGTTTTTAAACACACCACATCAGCAGATTATTGAAACTTGTCATTATTCAGTATTTCTCTGCCATAATTTTTGAAGTGTATCATGTATCAAAATGTGGTAAATTATGACAAAGAACAAAAATACCAAACTTGTGGCCAACTCATTTAGGAAAAGAAAAACAAATCATGAAGGCGTCCTATTTTCCAAGTTTCAGTAATGCAGAATGGAAAAATGTAATGCAGGTAAGTTTTGGAAGAAAATTTTCTTTGCACATAAACCACTGACATCTTACAACTTCCTTATAACTCTTTTAAGCATATTTTAACAGGCAAACCAAAACCAACCACGCTAGTATTTAGAACCATCAAGTGTTTCCACACAAGTGAAAAAGGATTGTCTGATATTGACTGAAAATTGATATAATAAAATAATGCACATATTAATATAATTTCCTGTTTTTCTTACATGAAATAAAATCACAATATTATTCTATGATATACCGAAATAACATAATAAGAAAGTATAAATTTACTTAACTCGTAACATAACTTTCCACAACTCAAACCCTAATACGTTTCTGTAAGTCTGGGTTTCTTAGATATATTACTATGACTGCTCTTGAGGTACCTTCCAGCAGACCTTATCCAGAAATAAACTCCTACCTTACAGACGTTTTACTAACATCTCCCTTTCT
This sequence comes from Buceros rhinoceros silvestris, assembly GCF_000710305.1. Lineage (NCBI taxonomy): Eukaryota > Metazoa > Chordata > Aves > Bucerotiformes > Bucerotidae > Buceros > Buceros rhinoceros. Next base: position 25,278 of record NW_010390579.1, on the reverse strand, counting down.
TTGCAAAAACACTTCAACCATTAATAAATTTGTCAGGTAAAAATTAATTAGTCTGAATGCCTAATGGAAGGTAATTTATTCAGGTCATATCTTCAATTTACAAAAAGAAATTAAAAATTTTTCAAAAACCATGCAGACTTAACAACCAGAAACATAATTCTAAATTTACTTTCTAGCATGAGGTATTTGTTTTCTTAAGTAACCAAACGTTGGTGAGTTTCACTTTTAAACTACATAAATATAAACATGAATTGCTTCATTTTCACTGCTTTATTTAATTTAAAGCAGTAAATCAAATAATACCCCTTTGCTAAATTGTACCTCCACTGCAGAAGCAACAGTTTCACTATAAATTTAAATGAGACTCATTCCGCTTTTCTGACCTGTTTTTCTGTTTGTTGCCATTTCTAGACAATTCTGCTGGTAAACATCTGCTATTTTTGCAGGCTTTGTACAATACAAACAGATGTGAGCTTTTATTTAGCTTATATATCAGGAAACAAGCAGCTGGGCTTTATTACATAAGCCACTCAATATTATCTTTGAACAGACGATGCTTTATTCTTTGTCTATTAGAAAACATAAGTTCCCAAAGCTGCGGCAGATGACTGCTACACTAAACGCTCTGTTGGAAAAAATCATCTGGAGAGCTGGCCCAGTGGCACTCTGGGTGTTTGGTGTTCCACCAGCGAGATCCTGAACCCGGGGAGTTTTGCTCTCTGGCAGCGCAGACTCTTAAGGGCTGAACAGGAACCGTGCTCAGTTGGGACTCACACTACCACAAGGTCACCGCTTGTATCTCACAAACATTCTGCTGACTTTTCTGAAAAAGTTATTAGAAACTTTGTGATCTCACAGTGATCATAATCACTGTGTTTACCCTCTAATCATAACGGGTCTTTTAGAGGTTTTTTCTTTCAATTTCACTCCTGGATTAGGTGCGTGTCAGAGGGAGGACGGGTGAGCAGGTACTGAAATTGGTTATAAAAGTCCAAAAATATTTAAAAACACATTATTTTTACTTTAATTAACAATGTAGCAAATTCTTTTATAGAGCGTATAACCATTTTCTACCAATCTTCTTCTCCTCAGATGTCAGCATTATACAGACAACTAAACGGTTGTAGAAACTGCAGCTCTGTGTAATCTAACACAGATGCTGTCCCCTGCTCCTTCCTGCTTCCCCTTTGCTTTTCAGTGGTTTCATCATCTTTCTGAGTGACTTACACATCACACAAGTCAAGCAGTTTTACTTGTCAATGTCATGAGTGGGGAGGAGGAAGACTATCACATGTTCTAACACCACTTCAATGTCCTCTATTATTGGAGAAAATAGGAGAGTAACTTCATGTTATCCCTGAAGCGTAGGATTGCCATTTATTTTGCAATCAAGCATGCAGCACAGGCATGGGGAATGGAAGGTCTCCCTCTCTTCCTTCTCCGCTACTCATGCACATGAAACCAAGGGACAGGCAATGTTTTTGCTTATTTTGCATGAGCACAAAGGAATGTATTTTTTTTCCTCTATGGCTGAATCTTTTGTAATTGCATGTAATACTCAAAACTAAGCATCAAAGGGGAAAGGATAGGGAGGGTCCTGTCTTCAACTAGGCTGAAGTACTAGGCTGCTCAAGACACAAGCAGAAGCAGAGAGCCAGCTGTAGCTTCCCCTAGACATAGCAAGATCATGATGCTGTTTACAGCAGTAAGGGCTGTGAGCCACTGACTGGCACAAGTGCAAGAGTGCTACCCCTAGAGAGAGAAGGTCACACCAGAGCCTGCCCCTAATGACTTGCAAGGTCTTCTGGTGCCTAGCTCCAAGCTACTCTTGTTTTCTGAGCTCAGTAGGATCTGTAGGACTTTAACAGTGAGAGCCTCGTGCTTTCTGCTGAGCTTAGAACTCAGAAGGAGCCCCCTCTCACTGCTAGAAGTTTCAGCAGG